>NC_045549.1:62231838-62389338 GCF_009769535.1 Thamnophis elegans
CAGGGCAATAAAGATTAGGCTAGAAACAACACCAGAATGTTTCCTTCCTGCCTTCCTTACAGGATTAGCCCTGTAAAATGGAGATTTCTTTCAACAACTGGTTCTCTGAATTGCTTAGAAAGTTAACAACCGGTTCTCCTGAATAGGTGCAAACTGACTGAATCTCACCACTGTTTGGGACTCTGAAAGGGCACCTTCTCTGGAGCAACACCTGCCATTTGAAAAGAGGTTCCTCCTGTGGTCTGATTGGCTCCCACCCTCTTAGTGCTCCAAAGGGGATGGAAGACCTGGCCCTTTCCCCTGGCCTTTGGTGAAGTTAAGTGAAGCCTCCTTGTAACGTGTGGATTTCTACCTTTTTCTAAAAAGTTTGTTCCTATCTGCTTGTTGTATTATTATTTTTTTGCCATCTTTTATTCATTTATTCTTGCATCTTATTGTGTTTATTGAAATGATTTTATTTGTGAGCTACCCAGCTATCCAGAATCAAGCAGTATGCAAATGTAATAAGTAAATAAAACTGGGCGTGTTCCAAATATTTTTTGCGAAACTAACAGCCATGTAATGTACTCTCATTTTTGAAAGGACAGGTTCTATAAAGTCAGAGGTGGACTGCTGGCGGTTTGTATCAGTTGGGGCGGACTGGTAGTTCCCACCATTGGCTGGGCCTGCTCACCCACGTCAGGCTAACCTGTCTTATTTATCTCTCTCTCTGGCTTTATTCCCCACCCATGAAGACCAGGTGATTGTGACGCCTCACCTGCTTTACATCATTCCCTCACATTTCCGGCGAACTGGTTGTTAATGTATGTGTGTAAAGCATATTAAAATAAACAAGAGTTTGATTACTGCTATTAAATGAGTTATAGATAACACCTTTCTCTGATCTTAGAAGTCTCAGCTGGACTTCTTCAACCTTTTCTGTATCAAGCTAGTAATGAGATTGACCTTTCCCTTCCGGATGTACTTATGTTATTTGACTCAAGTAGCTGAGTGGCTTCTCTGGATCTGTATTCTCCAGTGGAATTTTTTTTCTGATTAAAACAAATAAGAAACACATTCAAACTTTGCATAGTATTAGCAGAAATAACTTTCCAGATGTTTATTATTATTATTTTTTAAAAAATCAGCCCATCACATGGATGTTACTTTCCTTTTTAATCATCAGTTTATTGCAAAACAAGTAGTTCCATATCCTGGTGAAAGAAATATTGCATATCACAGTAGTTAAATTAGTTTAATTCCATTTTTTTAAAATTCTGTCTCTTGTCCCTCTTCAATCATTTATGTCAGTGTTTCCCAAACTTTTGACATATGTGTACCCCTTCTATAATTTTCTTAACGCTGAGTACCCCTCATAAAAAACATATGCTTTAATAAAAATCAAAATATATTTATTTTTTATTTTTTTGGTACATACACAAAATAAACGAAAGTTATATTATAAAGAACATTTATTTGATTCAATGAGAAGGATGAAATTGTTTATGTTGAGATGACAGATCATCATAATTTGGTTCCCTGGTTGTTAATTTTAATCTGAGATGCAGTTCCATGTCCAATAGTCTGTTCCTTTTTTTCAACTTAATGTCTACAAATGCAGAAAAAGCAACTTCGCATAAATATGAAGTTGGAAAAGGCAAGATGTATTTCAGGACTTTTTCTGTTAAAACCGGATACAACACGTACCCCCACCAAACTCTTCCCGTACCCCTGGGGGTACGCATACTACACTTTGGGAAACACTGATTTATGTCAATTCTTATTACCAATTAAAATTATTAAGTAACTCTGGAGAGGAAGGATGAACTATAGAATACAGAAAAAGACAGAATATAAGCTTAGTTGGACTGGAACAGTTCTGTTAAATTGTCTTCTATTAAGACAGTTCATCTGAGAGAGCAAAATGGCTTCATTGGCAACCACAGGTAGTCCTCAACTTACAACAGTAAATTTAGTGACCATTCAAAGTTACAATGGCAGTGAAAAAAGTGTCTTATGACCGTTTGTCAGAGTTACAACCTTTTCAGTATCCCCAGGATCATGTGATCAAAATTCAGATGCTTGGCAACTGGTTCATATTTCTGACCGTTGCTGTGTCCCAAGGTCATGTGATCACGTTTTGTGACTTTCTGACAATCAAAGTCAACGGGAAAGCCAGATTCACTTAACTGTGTTACTTGTAACATGGTTACTAACCACATTACTAACATCAACTGAAGTGGTCCACTTAACAACTGAGGCAAGAAAGGTGTAAAAGGGGGTGAAATTCACTTAACAAATGTTTCACTTAAGAACAGAAATTTTGGATTCAATTGTGGTTGTGAGTCGAGCTCTACCTGTACTCTAGTTATTGTTGAGCACAAGGTAGGGCAAAACCAAGATGGCTGCTTGGTAGTTTCAGAGGGTCATGGATGAAATGGATTATCTGAACCCTTTCTGCTCAGGATCAGGCCCTGTTATGGGACAGAAACAGTATTGGCCACACATTGATGCTCTCTGGTGAGAGTGGGATGGGGATGGCCACTGGCCTGGGACTCAACAGGGGTGCACCATTCCGGAGATAGCTGTTGGGTCAGGAAATATCTCACCTTTTCCTGTGTTCTTCATGTCCCTCTCCTCTCTATTGTTTAATGGTATGTTTTATTGTTGTTGTTTATTATTTTATTATTTTAATGTATGCCAGTTTTAATGTTCGTAAGCCTCTCACAGTTATTTTTGATGAGATAGAACATAAATATAATAAATAACTCTGAGCTACATATATTCTCATTCTGATTTTTTTTTTACTTAAGTTCCCACATATTTATTATGAGCCCTGAGCATTATTATGGCCCGAGGACACCAGATTTTAATGGTCCCAGACATAATGTTATTAGTTATAAACCTCAGAAATGCCTTCATTTGCAGTATATTACAACGGCTTTATACGATTATTGCACAACAATGCAACTTTGTGAAATCAATACATTTGAAGCATGTGAAACAATTGCTCACAAATATGAAGCTTCATATTCTTTTTCAAAAGCCTGCAAAATTATAACCCACTGGCAAACTTCTAGGCAATCGTAAAATTCATTTCTGACTTTGAAGAGGGAACTGGACAATGAAGAGTTTATTCTAGAATTGACTTTAGCTTTTCACATAATAACATGTGAAGCAGATATAGTTCAACTAGATTTCCTTCTATCCATCAGAAAGTTATGACTCACTGTGACATTCATGGGAAACAGGGGGTGGGGGAGTATCTCTGGATATATTTTTTTCCTGACAGTGTGATTTTTTAAGTTCAAAGCTTCTCCTCCTTTATTTAATTTTCCACATTGTAAAAGTCTGCACTGTTGTCACTTGAACCGAAGCCCATTGAAATGAAATTGATACTTTTGTCGGCTGCTGCAGAGAGCTCAGCTTATATATATATGGAAAGTAAACGTAGAGAGACACAGAAAGAGTAATTGTCACATTGTGATCCCATAAAGCTTCTTCAAAGTGTGCAATCTGAAAAAGTAGCATCTTCTTTTCAACCATCTTTTCAAAAATTATATGGATGATTTATTGCAAGGGTAAAGCAGACAAAGACACTGATGCATAATGAATACAGGTAGTCATTGAATTACAACAGTTCATTTAATGCAGTGTTTCTCAACCTTAGCGACTTTAAGTCCTGTGGACACCAAGAATCCTCCAGCTGCTGGCTGGGGAATTCTGGGAGTTGAAATCCACAGGACTTAAAGTCGCCAAGGTTGAGAAACACTGATTTAATGACTGTTCTAAGTTACAATTGCACTGTAAAAAAATGACTTATGACCATTTTTTCACACTTGCAATTTTTATAGCATCCTCATGATTGTCTGATCAAACTCAGATTCTTGGCAACTGGTTCATACTTATGACTGTTGCTGTGCCCAGGGCCGGATTTAGATGAAAAGAGGCCCTAGGCTATTCCACTTATGAGGCCCTTTCACCTCCCATTTTTAAGTTTATAAATTACATGAGAGACAATAAAATACATTATTACTCTGATATATATCAATATATATAGCTGGCCTCCCGATGGAGGGCAGCTCTGCTCTGCGGCAAAGGCAGCGAGGCCAGCTGCCTCCCCTGCTGCGTTCAGCTGCCCGGCTCAGCCCCCTCGCCCTCACCTGCCTGGCCGCTGGTGGGCTCCGTGTCGACGGGGCAGCTACTGGGAGCAGCCGCGCCTCTCGCCCGACCGCCGGTGCCGGGAACGTGGGTGGGCTCCCCAACTGCCGCAGCGCTGGAACGATCTTAACCAATACATTTTTATGTTTGTTTATTAGTCATATGCATAGAATTTCTCCTTATTTTCGGTTCAGTGTTTTAGTGTTCACTGTTTTTAGAATAGTGTAATTTTAATTTTGCTAACAATTTGAATGTAGGGCCCTCTTGATCTTGAGGCCCTTAGCCTATAGGAAAATCCGGCCCTGGCTGTGTCCCAAGATCTTGTGATCCCCTTTTGCAACTTGTTGACAAGCAAAATCAATGGAGAAGCCAGATTCACTTAACCGTGTTACCAAATTAGGAACTTACCAATTATGGCAAGAAAGGCCATAAAATGGCGCAAAACTCGTTTAACAAATGTCTCACTTAACAACAGAAATTTGGGGCTTCATTGTGGTCGTAAGTCAAGGACTACCTGAACATTTATCCTTTTTTAAGTAAATCAGTATTTCTGCACCCTAATATTGCACTAAAAATAGGTATGGTGATTAGACCTCTGGTCCAACATATCTCAAAGATATGTACTAATTCATAATTTCATTTCTTTTTTAGTTTGAAAATCAAAGTTAGGATTTAAAAATATCAAGGGGCAAACCATGAAGATGGAAGATGTAGAAAAGAAAAATAAGGCACAAAACCTGAAACTTAAACCTTATTTTTTTAATTCAAAGTTTTGCACTTTATTTTGACCATATAAAATGTGTATTTTTGTTCAACCAACACATCTGCCTGCATTGATTATTATATATTTGTCACAATAGCTAATTAAATAGCTTCCTACCGGTCTCCGAACACGCTTTAAGGGGCTGGTTATCACTTTTAAAGCCCTACATGGCCTAGGACCTGGATATCTCCGTGACCGCCTCCTGTCACATACCTCCCAGCGCCCAATAAGATCTCACAGGGTGGGCCTTCTCCGGGTGCCATCGACTACACAATGTCGTCTGGTGGCTCCTCGGGGGAGAGCCTTCGCTGTAGCTGCCCCGCCCCTATGGAACGATCTACCCCTGGGATCTGGACCCTCCCCACTCTCTCGGCCTTCCGAAAGTCTATTAAGACCTGGCTGTTCCGGCAGGCCTGGGGCTGCTGATCTTTGATTGAGCTTCAGTCCCACTAAGATTGAGTGCATGTTATGCCTTTTTTAATTCACTTTGTCTTGTATTTTAAATTCTTTTAATATCTTTTAATATCTTTTAAAAATTGTTTTTATATAAGCCGCCCGGAGTCCTTCGGGATTGGGCGGCATAGAAATCCATTAAAACCTTAAACCTTAAAACATGTTAGAATTATTTTGATAGTGTATGAGTGGGATCTACTTTTGAGTAGAAGAAATATAGGATTTTTATGTAAGTGGAATGGATTACAGAAATTATACTTTAATTTCTCAAACTTATGCTTCAATTTAAGTATAACCTTCCAAATTTCATATGCAACAAGAATGTTTTTCAATTAGTAGAGAGCTTTTAAAGAAATCTATCCAATATGTTGAAAGAAGGGACCTTAATAGATAAAACTGAAAAGATTGCCTTACAATTATGGTAAAGTTGCATTCTTTCCTAAGTCCTTTCTATTGGAAAGTTTTATTACTCTCACAAAAAGAAAAAAATAGAGCTCACAATGACATCTTAAACTTCAAGTTGGCCTGCATAGCTAAAGGTATCTCTGAGTTGCTTATTCTCATGCATTTCCATCCATTCTTAGAATAACAAATCAATATGCATCCAATGCCCTTGGTTGGGCCTCAGAAGGGGACAAGCTAATACTGCTGACAGCTTTTGAAAAGCTTTCCAGTTGGGATAAATTATCCCAAAGAAAAACATAGAAGCCTTTCCAGTAATGCTATTAATGTAACACATGCCATCAGCAGTGTGTCTTACTACTTAAAAATGCATTATAAGATTAAAAAGGGATAATAAAGGAAACTTTAAAACTATTGGAAAAAAGTTACAGAAGTAGTGTTTCGATAATTCTTCAGGAAAAGTTCCTTTTAAGAAGATGTAAAACTTTTTATAAAGAAGGGAGAAATTCTCATTTTAAAACCCATGCCTACACCCGTTGAATTCAAGGGAGAGGGACTTTTTTTTAGGTAAATAGAGTTTGGAGACAGATTAAATTTATACAACATCTTAATATGTGTGATATGATTTTAAAATTGTTGGAAAGTTTAGTAACAATTAACTCTTACAATATAGCTATGTTAGGGTGTTGTAAACGTGACCCGACAAAAGCGTGAACGTCAAAAGCGCGCCAATAAAACCGCGGCGCTAAAACCGCGATGTCAAAAGCGCGCCAACAACAGCGTGCCGACAACAGCGCGCCGACAGAAGCGCGATTTAAGTTAAGGTAAGGTTTAGGGTTAGGGTTAGGGTTAGGGTTAGGGTTAGGGTTAGGTTTAGGGTTAGGTTTAGGGTTAGGTTTAGGGTTATGTTACAGCGCACTTCTGTCGGCGCGCTGTTGTCGGCGCGCTTCAGCGGTCATTCGTCGGCGTGGTTTTGTCAGCGCGGTTTTGTCACCGCGGTTTAGTCAGGCGCGCTTTTGTCATTCGCGCATTTGTGGTGGAACCGTTGTAAAAGCTCACTTTAAACAACTACGGAATCCCATCAAATGATATGGCATGAATGACTTAAATGACTTTTTATATTGCCCTTTGATTTTATTTGCAGAGACTTTAGCAAACAGTTATGTTGCGAGTCAAATATAATGACAAAAAGCTACAAGGGCAAAAATAAAAAGAAGAGTTTTGTATTTCAGAATTTTGAAAATATCTACCATATTTGGAAAAATAATGAAACCATTGACCAGGTAATGAAAAAAAAATCAAGAAAGCAAATGAATCTTTCTGGGCAGAACTTTCTGGAAGAGGGAAACAAATGACTAATCCATTATTAATATCCAGCTTGACTTTTTGCTTTAACTCAAATTACTATATCAGATTTAAACAATGGCCTAATTCCTGTCATATTGGGTTCTAAAGTATTAAGTATATTACAAATATAGTTTTCTGCATTGCACTTTAAACTGACAAGATAAGCTTATGCCCAGGCCCTATCACTTCCGACAACCTGTTTAACCTGTTTTTACTTTCATTTTTTACCTTTTTCTTCGTTGTAAGCCGCCCGGAGTCCTCTGGGATTGGGCGGCCTATAAATCATAGAAATAAATAAATAAATAAACAACCCCAACAACACAATTTAATAGAGATGCCTACAAAAATAAGCTAAATATGCTAGATTACAACCTATTTTTTCTGGTGGTTATTGTTTCTTGTTCTTACACCATGCCTTCTTCTTCAGTTTCATGAGGTACAGGCAAATGTTAGGTAGGTTATTTTTGTCTGAACTATTGTCTCGTCTTCGCTATTCATTTTATCACAAACCAGTTCAAATACTATCATCTCTGAAGGATTTCCTTTAGAACTGTACAAAGGTTGTACAAACCTACTAGGCCACCGGATCGTCAGCATGGAAAAAAGTTTAACTCGTTTTGTGTTGTATGGGGAAATTCTGGCACTTGGCACCAGCATAATTTGATTGTGATGGAAGTGTCAACCTCTTTGTGGCACTGCCTAATTCTCTCCTCCTCTGTCTCACACAAATGACTATACACAGAGCTATCAGTAAAGTTCAATGGTGATACTGCTTCAGTGGTGGGATTCAGCCAGTTCGCACCATTTCGTGAGAACCGGTTGCTAACTTTCTGAGCAGTTAGGTGAACTGGTTGTTGGAAGAAATCATTATGGCAGAGAACCGGTTGTTAAATTATTTGAATCCCATTACTGTACTGCTTATAAGGCAAGGCATAAAGAAAGCAAACACCCCCAATAGTATATTCATATTTATGTATGTTACAAAACTGTGACAGAAAAATAAGGAAAGGAAATTAAGTAAAAAAGTAGTAAAATTGAATATATATATGTATATCTTCTAAGGAAAATATAAGTTTGGAATATGATGAATAAACTCACTAAGTAAGGCTAGCAGAGGAAAGAGGATGATATAAAACCAAATCAGTTATAAGAGAAAATGCCACCTCAGACTTGGCCTCATTGGAAACTATGAGGTAATTTTGCAGCCTCTGGGCATTTGACTTTAAACCTTCCCAAACTTTGAGTTAGGGTGATCAATCAGTCTTATTTAAAGATAGATTAATAAATTCCTGAGCTGAATCAAAATGCGACATGACCAAGGTTGATGTTTTTAAATTAAAAATATTACATCCAATAACTATGCACTAGGCAGAATTCCATGGAGAATTTTATACTGGAAACAGTACAAAGTCCCTTGCTGAATAGATTAAAACTAGCCCGATCATCTCTATTCCACTCTGAGTTTAAGTATAGCCCTTGTTCCCTCTTTCCTGATACAGGAGAATCATTTCACCCCATGTGAAAATTTAAAAGTTAATGTTTATACATCCTGTCGTATATTAACATCCTGGAAATTCCAGGGTCAGCCCAGCCAGTGTGGACATATACCTAAAAACATCTCACAGGTTACCTTCAAAGCCAAAGTTGTTCAGTCATTTTTGTCTATGACATGCTTCCTAATTTATAGCAAAGAAAACAATTCAAAACTGTGATTTTTTTCCCTGAGGTTTTCTCAGAAGTTGGGGGTATGGGGCCACATTTGACCAAGTCTTACAAGAAGAGGTATGTAATATCATCCACAGAAGGAAAAATAAATATTTGCTTACAATCCACTCCTGTGGATTTTTCAAAAAGCTGAATAATTATACAGTTAATGTTTGGATTTTTTTTAAATAAGCCTCTGCTCAAACATTGAAGACCGTCAAGACCATAAACCTGGAGAACACCATAGTCATCTCTGGGGTGGGCTTCAAAATTTTTAGCAACAGGTTCTCTGCCTGGTTGCTGGGTGGGAGTGGCCATGCTGGGCATGGCCTAGTTGGCCTTCTGCACCACACCAGGGGGATGGTTTTGCCCTCCCTGGGCTCTGGAGGCTTTCCTTGAGCCTTTGGGATGGTGAAAATAGCTTCCTGAGGGTCCGGAGGGTTTACTTGAGCCTCCGGGAGGGTGAAAACTGCCTCCCGGGGCTCTGGTGGCCTGAATCAGGCTCATTTCCAGACTTCTGGGAGGCCTGTTTTTCACCCTACCCAGGCTCCAGAGGCTTTCCTCAAGCCTCCAGGAGGGCAAAAACGGCCTCTCTGAGGCTCTGGAGGCCCTTCTGGAACTTTTGGGAGGCATGTTTTTCACTCTCCCCGAGGCTCTGCTCGGGCCCTTTACTTACTTCACATCCCAAACAAGTCGCGTGGAAACTCCTGGGAGGGGTGGAGTGGGAGGGGAGAGGCAGGGCCATCCGGGGTGGGATTTGCAGGTTTGCCGAACTGGGCAGATGCTTAGCTAGAAGATAGCCCGAACCCGTGTGAACCAGCCTATCCCTGGTCAGCCCTGAGATGGCCTCTGGCAGGGAGGTTGCTAGGCAATAAGAAGACTGGTATAGTAGCAACTGATCCTGCGAGCCTATTCAGAGACAGGGTTTGAGAACTGGCAACTTGTGGAACCAACAAGACCAAGAGAGGGTCAACAGAGACTTCTGAATGACAACTGCTACTCCTTCCTTGCCCTGGAGTCTCAGCTGATGCTATACCCAGAATGGGTACAAGCCCCCCCACCCTATTCTGGGCCCAGCCAGATTTAAGTAATGCATGTGAAGTCAGCTTGCTCCTTTCTAATAAGATTGCAAATAAAAGGAGATTTATTATTGGTCAAACTGGGAGTGAGCAGCAACCACTGAAAACCAGGTCTCTCCAGTGTTGCTGACCAGGGCATGGGTCTGAGGGCTGGAACACAACACTAATACCAGACACTTCGGGAAGGGATCTTCTTCAGCAATGTCCCACCTTCTGTCTCCCATTGAAATGCTTCATGCCCATCACCATGGGAATATATTGATCAGCCCAAATACATTGAGGACAATATAATAATAGAACATTAATTTAGTCATCATTCTGTATTGAAAGGATAGAAAAGATACACAAACAAAGTAAGTACAAATAAAATAGTAGGACATATTCAAAAAAAATGTAACCCCTGCAATTAATCCCAATCTGATCTAGATAGTATTTATTTATACTTATTTGCATACATATTGGTTTTATATTTTTGGTATGGTCAGATGACTATGTTAGTAAAGATTCTTTTATTCTGTTCTGTTCTCTTCTCTTCTTCCATATGAAAACCAGTATTGCACAGCCTAATTATCTAATTACCTCTAGATATTTTAAGTGTTAATTAGCATAATATGTAGATGACAAAATGTGTGTTAAGTTTTTTATATAATATCTAGCTTAAGCCCTTCATATTTGAGCTGCAAACATCCAGATGACAAAAAACGACAGAGGAGGTTATAGAAAATTAATTTTGGAATCTTAGATATGATAAGCCTAAGCATGATACTAGTGTCTATTTGGTTATAGAATAGAATTCGAATGTGTTCCTTCATTTAAAAATAATAAGCCCTCAACCATAAGTAATCATGTTTTGTAGGAATGGATCCTTTATATAGATGTCTTGCTATTGAATATTGGGGGAAAGGGAACTAACAACTATAAGCTATTTTTGTAAATTGTATGTCATTTTCCATTATATGTATGAGGGTGAGAAGGAGGACAGTTTTAATGGATTCTTTGATTTCCATCAAAGTGCTTTCATTTACTTTATTCATTTAGAAATGTAATGACAGACATACAGTTATTTTTTGGCAGAGTTAAGAGTGATTCTTAACAGGATTCTTTCCACACCTTTGTGCAACAGAATTACTACTACTGGTTTCTTTTTGTCCTCCCTCCTCATTAGTGCAAACAATCTGTGATTTGGGAAGGTCATGTATCCCAAGGAGAGGATGATCTTATTAGTATTCCAGTAATAATTACTCATGCTAAAAGTCTCCTATTTAAGGTTTTCATATGGAAATGTAAATAAGAAAAGTTAAACTTTTTACCTTTTTTTTTCCTTTTTCTTATGGCTCAGAGGTGAATTTCCTCCCATTGAAAAAGCTTTCTTATGAAACATAAACAGAGGTTTGGTATCTCTTCTGGATTAACTCCATACTCTTTTTTTTCCCCGCTTCAAAAAATGGTGAGCTGGTAAAATACAATATCAGTTGAGTTTTCTTTGGCCTGTCTATCTTGAATTGACACTAGTGAGAACAGGCCATTGAAGACAGTCAGCACAAGGGATATCCTTTCAAAAACAGGACATGGTTTTCTACATTTTATTTGTGTTTTTTAAGGAAAGCTTCTCCTTTCTTTCCACATTGCAAATTCTGAGTTTAATTTCTACAAAGCGATGAGAAAGTGATGTCTGTATTATTCCATATTGGGAGCAGCAATATATTCATAATACATTTGTTTGACGTATTTTTAGATTTGTTTTTATGTCTTTTATAGAATAAGTATAATCAAGAACATATGAAGAGCACACAAAACACTTTCCCTTCAAAAGCTGCCATGAGCTAGAAAATAAAATGTAACTGGATAAGTTTAGAACACAGCAACTTCTAGCTTTAGAAATAAACACAGCAGTTTCTTATATATGTACATGAATATATCCTTATCTCATAATTTATATATGCTGTTAACAGCCTGGTTTATTATTCTTGTAGCACCGAAGCTTCTCAATTAACCGTATGATGTCAGAAAAGCTAGAGAATAGGCACATTTCTATCATGGCTGGTCTACTCATCCAGCCTGAATAAATATTGCTTATTTGTTTCTGTGCTTCATCGCAGTCAGATGACAGGATGTTAATTAATGGTTTACGTCTGTGATAATCAACTCCATAGATAATATTCCAATCATATTTATCATGTTTTTCATTTTGTACCCATTACCCACCTAAAAGATCCTTCCAAGGTGCTTTTAGAAGCTTTAAATTCAGTAAAAGAATTATTTCAATTGCCTCCCACATTCTGCACCACTTTTGATTAGACTTTTGAGATAATAAAGAGGTAGCCATATTTATATATTCATTGTTAGAAAAATTCAAATTGTGAACAATATTTCAGAGATAGTAACAAAAATGTACCTATATACAAGTTTAACCTATAAAAGGGATGAGATAGAAAATAGTTGGTAAAACTCCCCCAAATAAATTTCTACAAACCAGTTATTATATTTCTTTATATTCCTATACTTATATTTATTCTTTATATCCTAATTGTTCTTCTAACTAGATCTTGGAGTTCAATCATTTGTACACCGCTTACAATAAACAATCATATAACTTTTGTATAATCATATAGTTTTTTTCAGATTTATTTTTGCACATTACACATTCTTTTATTCCTGAAGCCTGAATTTGAGTTTTCCCAATATTTACAGCTGCCTGCTACCTGCGGCTAGTAGGAATTGATACTTCGTCCCTCACCTTCTCCAAATGTGTAATTCTCTATAAATTTAGTCCATCTGAGCTGGATTACAGACACTGATTTGGTTATACAATTTAGAATGCTTGCAACTCTCTTCTCTGGCTTCTATCAAACAGAGTGATATTGTGTGACAGTATTTAATTACTGAAATCAAGTGCAGATGGCCTGTGGGTTTCAAGGGTGGCTATGGCCCCACAAATCTGGCAGATCCAGAAGTTCAAATTATCAGTCCCACCAACATTCTTAAAGGATCTACTACAACATAGGGTTCAACACATGCCTGCCTGTGTAACTCAGCATGCATGAACCTAACTGATTTATTGTGAACAATAAGTTTAAAAATGGCTGATATGTGACTGGTTTCTGAGGTGACTGAATAGTATTTATTTTGGCTAAAGAAATCAAAATGATTTGCAGTGATTGTTTTCTAGATTATCCGGTTCAACAATGATATGGTTTTGAAAGTTAAGGCAGGTTATGCATAAATGGGGAAAAGGAAGAGCAAATAGATGAATGGTAGTAGAAAGGTTGTGGGAAGTTTATGATCTGTTGAGAGGAAGGATTGGCTGCTGAAAGAATGATAAAGTGGCTGTGAAGAAGAACATGATTATCTCTACTATGTTACATGGGAATAAGTTGGGTAGTTCAGGTGCAACATGAAACTGAGTTGAATATAGTAGAAATAGAGCACTTCAGAAATTATATTTGCTAAAATGAACACATATAGGGTCCAGAATGAAGAGGTACTGAATGAATGTGAATTGAAAACAAAAGTGAGTGGCCAATAGAAAAAAGAGCACAGCAAAACTTCAGTTTAATGTTAATGCTGGAAGAATGTTCTACTAAAGCTAAACCAGAGTTTTCCCTATAACAAAGCCTCTGCATGTTGGTCCCCCTCACTACCCTCCTCCATCAGGGGCGTGCAGTCACTAGAGGCAGGGGAGGCGTGGCCTCACCAGTCATGAGGAAAAGGAAAGAATTTTAAAAAATTTTTAAAAAATAATTAAAGCCAACGTAGTTGCTACCAGATTCACAGTGACTTGGAACAGTGCTTAGTGTTAACTATAGGAAGAGGCAAGAGAACTAGGGGCCTCCTGTGCATAAGCAATTTTTAAGAGTTAAGCAAGGGTTAAAAAGCAAAACATTTCGTATGCAAAGGAGGCACGTGTTCTCTCGCTTCCTGTAGAGGGCATTTTTAGAGGCTTTTTAGAGTTCTCTGGGAGCAACTAGCTCAGTCTGACTCAGAGCTCTGGCCTTTCATGAGGGGAGGGGAGGGCAAGGCAGGCAGAAGCAGAGTTGAAATCATCTCTGAAACAGCTGGAAAAGGTGCGTGTGTGGGAAGGGGGGAGGAATTCAAAAAGTTTGAAAGATCAGAAGGCAGTAGGGGAAGGGGGGGTATGGCAGAGGAGTTGCTTTCAAGCCTTTGGAAAATATATCCAATCCAATTTCTGTGTTTGTGTTTGAGAGTGAGTGAGAGAGGGATCCAAGTTCTCTGTGTGCATGTGTCTGTTTGAGAGAGGGGGGAGGGAGGGCGAGAGGGAAGAAGGAGGGGGAGGGAGAAGAAAAAGAATGGGAAAACTTATTTTGCAAGGGGGAAAAATGCTGTCACTTTAAATCAGAACTGAGCATGCCTGGCTGTGGAATTCTGGGAGTTGAAGTCCACAAGTCTAAAAAGTGCCTCACCAGCCCTAAAGCTGACCGCACGTCACTGTCCTCCATGTAGTAGTTCCTAGTACAGCATATTTCATTGACCCAACTCATCCCACAATCTCCCCAATACCTATTGCCTCCACTATCTTAGAGATAAAATAGAGTCCAGGTTTTTTCTTTTTCCTAAGTCTGATCTTTACTAACCAAAATCTTTAAATTAATGTTATGTTGATTTGGTTATGCAAATAAAATGAGCAGTGATCAATCTGCAAAGCAAAGGTATGAAGAAAGCCTGAATAAGAAGAGGGGGGAAGTTGTGATTGGAGGGAGATGATGAGATCCTCAAAAATAAAGCCAAGAACTTTAAAGAACAAAATATAACCTATGAAGTTATATATGAACTTGGCACAGGTGAGGATAGTTTTCCAGGACTGAAAGGATATGAAGAAAATGTATCTGGTTATATGCTCCCCATCGTTTTTTACGTCATGCCTTCACTTTATTTTGTCTACTGTTTCTTTTTCAATGCTTCATATAATAGTGTTTACTCCTAATGGAAATAATATGGTGGATATGTCTGTAAAAAGTGATTCTTTTCCTTGGAAAGATACAGGCAGTGGTGGGTTTCAAAAATTGTTCGAACCTACTCTGTGGGTGTGGCCTCCTTTGTGGGAGTGGCTTGCCACCCATGTGACCAGATGGAAGTGGCTTGCCTCCCGTGTGACCGGATATGAAGATGCTGATGATACTTGTCAGAACTACCTTAAATTACCTCACACACAGCACTGGCATGCATAAGAATATGATGTAAACTTGTTTTTTAAAAGGCATCTTTGGTTTGCGTTAAAACAACTTCAACACATGCAATGTTCTGATTGCACCACAAACACAGTAGTCATCCTTACCTTTCACAGAGGCACTGAGTTTTATAAATATTGAGCATGATAGTGTAGAATAATCATATCCAAGGACCAGTGGTGGGTTTCAAAAATTTTTGGAACCTCTTCTGTAGGTGTGGCCTGCTTTCTGGGTCCACTGGTGGAACCTCTTCTAACCAATTCGGTAGATTTGACGAACCGGTTCTACCGAATAGGTGTGAACTGGTAGGAACCCACCTCTGGATACAAGGAATATAAAACTAAATTATGTTAACTCCATTGTAATTGAAACAAGGGCCTTATATTGGGCATCACTGATAATTGAGTCTGTGAAAGTTGAAGCAATCTAAGAGATTCTGTGTCCAGAAAATAGCCAGAGGTTCTTGGGAATGGTAAACCATTTTACGTAATATGGTGTCGACATACAAGGAGGATGAGTAGCAACAAACAGTTCCTATGATCTTGCAATTAGAAATACTGGAAAAAAATATACTTCCCTACAAGAATAGTGAAAATGCTTGTGGAGATCATTATGTATCTTTCAACCTGATATGAAAATCTAAAGCATACATGCATTACAGTAATGTTTGCAAAATACAGACAGAGATTTAGTATGAGATACTAGGTTGACCTAAATACTTTGGCCACCTAATGAGAAGGAAGGACTCACTGGAGATGATCCTAATGTTGGAAAAGATTGAGGGCAAAAGAAGAAGGGGACGACAGAGAATGAGGTGGCTGGAGTCACCGAAGCAGTAGGTGTGAGCTTAAATGGACTCCAGAGGATGGTAGAGGACAGGAAGGTCTGGAGAAACATTGTCCTTGGAGTCACAATGGATTAGACACAACTTCGCAACTAGCAACAAATGCTGCATATTTCAGAATGCGCCAAAGAGATTAAAAAATAAATACAACAACTAAGTTGACCCTTGGAAAATGTAGAGGAAGATTTGTTTGCATGCCAGAAGTTCTACAATGGGAACTTCTGTGAGACAAATCTAAACCCCTACCTGAATCGGGAGGCCCTCACAACAGTCACTCGAGCCCTTGTGATCTCCAGGCTGGAATACTGTAATGTGCTCTACATGGGGCTGCCCTTGAAGAGCATCCGGAGACTTCAGCTAGTCCAGAATGCGGCCGCGCGAGTGATCATGGGCGCACCACGGTTTGCCCACATAACACCGATCCTCCGCGAGCTGCACTGGCTACCTGTCGATCTCCGGGTGCACTTCAAGGTCCTACTCACCACCTATAAAGCGCTCCATGGTAGTGGATCTGGCTATTTGAGAGACCGCCTTCTGCCAATTACCTCCCTTCGTCCCATCAGATCGCATAGAGTTGGCCTCCTCCGTATTCCATCCGCCAGTCAGTGCCGACTGGCGACTACCCGGAGGAGAGCCTTCTCTGTTGCGGCTCCGACACTATGGAACAATCTCCCCGTGGAGATTCGTACCCTCACCACCGTCCAGGCCTTCCGCACAGCCCTCAAGAACTGGCTAGCCCGTCAGGCCTGGGGATAAGTCTATTTTCGCCCCTCCCGAATGTTGAGTGAATGTTGAGTTTTATTGTTTAATTTACTTTTGTTCACATTTCTTTTTGTACTGTCCTACACTCCCTTTCCTTTGTGATTGTAAGCCGCCCTGAGTCCCCTCAGGGAAAAGGGCGGCCTATAAATGTCCAATAAATCCAAATCCAAAATCCAAATCCCATCCATAACAAAAAAAAACTTATAATAAAATGAATAATAATGGGAAAGAGTCTCTCAAACTGAACATTTTTCCAGGTGACCTATATGTTTGTGTATTTTTTTTTAGCAGCAATGTGAAAATTATATTTATCCATATGGTTTTTTAGTCTGACTTACATTGTTGGTATTTTCTGGTTGTCTTCCATCTAAGTATTAAGTCTAATCCTGCTCACCTTTTCAAGATCATCCTAAGCAAGATAGTCTTTTCCCATAGCTGAGCTATGCGCATTACTGTTTTCTATTGTGATGAGTGATAGAACTCCCTTCCCAGTATTCTAAAAATCTGTTGCCTGGGAGCAGATTCTTTGAGATGGGAATAAACAGGAGGTTTCTGTGTTTTCAATGAATGAGTGAAACACTATTTGAAGAACTTGAAGTAATCAAATAATTAAACATTCACACAATTGGGTTATATGGGAATTATTGCCTAACATATGTAGGAGATACCATTTGGAACAGAATGCCATAGACTGATGAATCTTCAATAACTGATCAGCAAATACATTTATAAACACTCATCAGGAAAATATTGAGAAAAATTGGTCAACTATCTCACTATTCTTACAAGTGATACAGGTACAGTAAGTTTTCCTATCATCTGAGAGCTGCTGGTTTTTTTAAAATCTAGAGATGAATTCCCAATTAGTCTTGCAAATAATTGAAAAATATGCTGCTATATTTTAATTTTTATGTTAGGATACTTTCTCTGTAAGCCAATCTTATTCAGATAGAAGTACTATTGGTTCTATTGAATAAGGTAGGTTTCAAATGATTGGAATTGTAACTGAAAACACTAAAAGCTTTAAAATGAAATGTGAACAACTCACTTCTACTGATGCACACTCGCCTTCCTCATTTATCAGCCAGAAGACTCAAATCCAGAAAGCATCCATTGGTACTTACACAATATCTGCCCAATAACTTCAACATTGATTTCAAATGGAAATCCAATGGGTTGCTGAATGTCCAGACATAGGAAGATATATAAATGACTCCATCAGAAAAGGTGACAGGCTTTGAGCTATCACATCAGTAATGGACAATCCTGAACAGGATCCGCACCTCACACCGCATCTCCCTGAATTCAGTGAATACATGGGTCACAGTATCCTCCCCTCAGTGTGACTGCAGAGTCCCATGTCAAACTGCAGATCACATCATGACAGGATGTAAGCTGGCATATACTGGTCCAGTATGTTTTTTTTTTAACATAAACAATTCTATGTGTCAACACTTACATGGCCTAAACATTAGTATCTAAACATAGTTCTTTTTAACTTTTTATTTTATTGAGTTTTACTAATCTAGGGGAAATGTTAATATGTATTGTTATGATATGCAATAGTCTAAATAAATATTGAAATGTGAAATTCTCATCTTTCCCAATAAGAAACTATTCTTAAACTTTGACTTTATTCCCAAGTACTTTAAATTATTTAATGTAGGTTTGTTATTGGGAGGATATGAAGTTGGAGAAGGCTAAACAACGGTGTCACAAGTAACATGTTTCCTAAAAGTCCGTCAGTGAACTCATTTCTACATTTGCAAGACAGATTTTTATAAAGTATGACTTTATCTTTTGTAAGACAATGGGTTCCCAAGTTACAATGTTAAATGACTAAGGTATCACAGGTGCTGATGTACTATTATAGAGTAAAAACGCTGAAAGAATATAAAAACCCAAGCAATTTTAAGTGATATGAGTTGAAATTCATCCATAAATATGTTTGTATGACAGCCAATTATTATAAATATCCCCCAACTCTTGATTTTTTTTTAAAAAAATCATTTTTAAAATTTATTCTTTAGTTAAATTCCCATTTTCCATTGTGCCCGCCCATCACCTGGGTGATTGAAATATGATACAGGAATGCAATGCTAATTTTTATTGACAGGTGGCGTTGCTCAATCATGCTCATGTTCTTTGAAATTGTCATGATGTTTTTGATGGTAAGAAATTGCTTTGTTTCATTTGAGAAGTCAGCTTTCCAGAGCCAGAGTGGAAGAAGCAGTGAAAAGCACCTTTAATTGTATCTTCTACTTCTCCTCTGTCCACGAGATCGGAGACCTAGTAATAGGAGGAAATTGTCATCAGTCATTTAAAGCAACCAATAATCTTATCCTAAGAATGTTAATTCAAACGTGATTTTCACAATATCTTGGTTAAGTGAGCATAGGACTACATTCAACAAGATACAGAAAAGTGTTTAATTTTTTTCACCTCCTCTCTTTCTGCCATGCTGGGGGAATTTTCTCCTTCTTCCTGACCCACCACGATTTCGCTTTTGTTGCTTTCTATGATGGCTACGATAGAGGGTTTTGCTTCTGATGGGTCTGAATCTTGCCATATTTGTTTCTGTATCTGAGCTGTTGGGAGTTGGACCTGCTCTTGATTGTCCTTTCCAAGATTATTATACTCCAAGTGGCATCTTTATCCTTTTTGAAAGCTGAAAAGCAAGTATAACAAAGGATGGTGATGCTTCAGGGCAGCTCAATTATGATGAAATATGATGACTACTCCTTTTTATGGAGATACTTTCCATAAAAGGAAAATTGAGGTAGCAACATAGAAAAATCATTGCACAACCTTAGAAATGTGCATAGACTGCTGTTTCCTCCCCCCCCAGTTGTGTAAAGTTTTCAAGCTCAATACTTTTTCCCATATACTTTGCCACCAGAAAATCATCTAGGGAATTATTGTTCCATGAGTCATTTATGATATTAACATAAGGAAAAACAAGAGGTTGTATCTTTGGTTTTTCCTTCAATAGTTCTAAATGATTGGGGGGTGGGAGGTGTCTTTCTGTCCTTGAATCTCTTGCCTGATGAGGAAATGCCACTGCAGCCAGAAATGTATTTGTACGGAATTGTCTGCTGTGCCAATTGTACTTTCCTTGGGCACTCATGCCTCACTTACTGCCATACAAATGATAGAACTGCCTCTGTAGATCACTCAAGAGAATGGGTATTAAAGTAGGAGTAATTTGGGATATAGCAATAGCAGTTAAACTTATATACCGCTTCATAGGGCTTTCAGCCCTCTCTAAGCGGTTTACAGAGTCAGCATATTGCCCTCAACAATCCGGGTCCTCATTTTACCCACCTCGGAAGGCTGGAAGGCTGAGTCAACCCTGAGCCGGTGAGATTTGAACAGCCAAACTGCTGAACTGCAGTCAGCTGAAGTAGCCTGCAGTGCTGTATTTAACCACTGTGCCACCTCAGCTCTTGTATCTGTTGGGAAGTGAAGGATTCAGTTTGGAACTGTCACTGTTGAAATGCTTCTGGGGTATGCTTCTTTTTGGATGTGGGGGAGAAAGAGTATGATAACATTAGAGGTCAAGAAAAGGAATGATTGGGTTACACAATTTAAAAACCACTGACTCAGGAGTGAAATCCACTTACCTTTGCTACTGGTTTGGTAGCAATGTGAGCGCCACCTCTGCACATGTGCAGGACTTTCCACGCATGCGCAGAGCATCAAAATGATGTCCGGGTGGGTGGACGGAGCAGGAGATTCTGCTTCCTAGTTAATATAAATTGCGTGGCACAACTGATCATTGGGGAAACTGGTTGCCCGAACCGGTAGCATCTTTTTTTTTTTTACTATCGGTTCGGGTGAACCGCTGGCATTTTTACTACCGGTTCGGGTGAACCAGTACGAACCGGTAGCATTTCACCCCTGCACTGATTCAGAAGTTACAGCTGGTTCCAGAATGGAGTGGTGTGAACAGTTAACAGCAGGACTCAGTGTTCTTGTGTAACACGTTTGCAATGGAGCTACGTTGATTACTAGTACATAATATTTGACAGACCTGGCTGATTTCTCATTCCATCTCTCAAACAGTACTATCTTATGAGGCTAAGGGAGCTTGTATTATCTCTCATTGTGCCCATCCTTTAGAACAGCATACACCTACTAGGGACATGGTGGCTCAGTGGCTAAAACACAGTTTGAATCCCTAGTGAGCTCCCATTACTTTCCCAGCTTCTGCCAACCTAGCAGTTCAAAAGCATGTAAAAATGCAAATAGAAAAATAGGAACCACCTTTGGTGGTAAGGTAACAGCGTTCTGTGCACCTTTGGTGTTTAGTCATGCCGGCCACATGACCACGGAGATGTCTTTGGACAGCACTGGCTCTTCAGCCTTTGAAACAGAGATGAGCACCATCCCTTAGAATCGGCAATGACTAGCACAGAGTGCAAGGGAAACCTTACCTTTACACCTACAGCAGGAGCGTCAAACCTTTGATATGTCATCACATGATGTATTGTAACTTTTCCCCCCTTCACTAAAATGGGGTAGGCACGGCCAGTGCATGACACATCTGGCCTGTGGGCCACATGTTTGACACCCCTGACCTACAACTTCAAATTTGATTTAAATTGGCCTTAAAGATCTAGATTTACTTACGTTGGGTTTGTCTATAGTGCCCATCTCTTCCCTCTGTTAAGATACAGAAGGATCTTGACAAACTTGAACATTGGACAATGGTGAAAAGAGTAAGGTTCTACATCTAGGCAACAAAAACGAAATGCACAGGTTCAGTATAGGTGGTACCTTGCTCAACAGTAGTAACTGTGAAAGGGATCTTGGAGTCCTAGTGGACAACCATTTAAATATGAGCCAGCAGTGTGCAGCAGCTAACAAAAAAGCCAACACAGTTCTAGGCTGCATAAACAGAGGGATAAAATCAAGAACACGTGAAGTATTAATACCACTTTATAATGCCTTGGTAAGGCCACACTTGGAATACTGCATTCAGTTTTGGTCACCACAATGTAGAAAAGATATGGAGACTCTAGAAAGAGTGCAGAGAAGAGCAACAAAGATGATTAGGGGACTGGAGACTAAAACATACAAAGAACAGTTGCAGGAACTGGGTATGTCTAGTTTAATAGAAAGAAGGACTAGGGGAGACATGATAGCAGTGTTCCAATATCTCAGGGGTTGCCACAAAGAAGAGGGAGTCAAACTATTTTCCAAGGCACCTGAGGATAGAACAAGAAGCAATGGGTGGAAACTAATCAAGGAGAGAAGCAACTTAGAATTAAGGAGAAATTTCCTGATAGTTAGAACAATTAATCAGTGGAACAGCTTGCCTCCAGAAGTTGTGAATGCCCCAACACCGGAAGTCTTTCAGAAGATGTTGGACAGCCATTTGTCTGAAACGGTATAGAGTTTCCTGCCTAGGCAGGGGGTTGGACTAGAAGACCTCCAAGGTCCCTTCCAACTCTGCTATTGTATTGTATTGTATCGTATCATATCGTATTTATTTATTTGCGGTCTTATATGCTGTAGGCTTTATTTTTTATTTTTATGCTGGTTAGAGTCCCTGTTGAATTGGCTGAGTTTAGAAGTTAAATGGATATACACACACTCTCTCTCACACACACATACACACAGACATACACTACAGTTGATGAGTAGGGCAATGCTTATGGTCCCAGAGATGATAAAAGGTTGCAGGATTAGTTATCTACTATTTGATATCCTTTTCTGGTGAAAACATTTTCTTCTTTGCCTTTGAGGAAAAATCAAAGTTTTAACATTCTTCAATTCTGCACATTCTGAAGAATACCATGTTCACTGAGAACTCCTTCCATTTGATGTCCTCAATGGCTAAATGAAAAAGAAAAAGCTAAATGCTTTGGAGAATTAGGAAACTCTCCAGACATTTTGATGCATTGTAGAAAGAAAGAGGTTAAAATGTCCTCTTTCATCAATTGATCCTGTCATGGTATCTATATTTCTTCTATGAATGGATAGTGTTCTAGTTGCAGAAGTTGCTTTCTGAATCCAACTTTCCATTTGCCTAAAATGCATGATTGATGTACCACAGTGTTCATTACTTTTGCTCTGATACAATAGAACAGGGTACAATATGTGACTTCCGGAACATAGGGAACTGCTGTACTAATGGTACAGTGATTCATGTATCTGCAGAATACATAGTGTTTAAAGTTCTCAGAAATGTGGGATGAATTCTTTCCTATATTAATTAAAGCACACATTTTTCATATAACTATTTTTCTAACAGTCTTGGATCATTAGGCAACTAATTTTTGAAGAGATGTTACAAGTGCCACCATAAAGTGGCTGCTCTGAGAAGTTCAATCAGCCACAGAATACATTTAGAGAATCTTCCAGGGATGTCTTTGGTTTTTTTTAAAGTTATATTGCCAGTGTACATTCAGAGTGACAATAAAGTTATTCTAAGTCCATGTCTACTTAGTTGACATGAATGTGTGTCTAGGTAAACCAGCACTATAAAACGTCTAGGGCATATTTCAATCCTTCAGAAGATGATCAAAAATCCATTGTTGTGACCAGGGAAACCAGTAATTTTGAGGGTTGTATTAATGTAATATAATGTAATTTTTTTTAGAAGCCTTGTATCTCCATTATAAATCTGTGAGCCATAAAGACACTTCAGAAGGCAACCTAGGTGTCCAATCAGAAATTTATAATATTGGACAGTTACATTGTCACAGAAAAAGGCATGAAAGTGCTCTACCCAGACTTCAAGCAAAGTCATTATATATCTGGCACAGAAGAAATTTTGCAAAAGAAACAGGCTTTAAAATGCCATAAAAGAGTAGAATTCTGGATTTCTTTTCCTGCCAGTGGTCCAGTTAGTCCTCCCGGTTTTCCTTTTCATCAGATTTTTAAAAGATTCTTTTTGGAGAAGAAGCCGCTTTCCAAAGGTGGCTGCTACCATTAACTCTAAAAGCCCCACGTGTTTTTAGTCTAACACTGACTTCCATACATTATCTGTAAAACTAATGATTAGATTTAAACTTAATTTGCCATGGATACTGGTATCTCCTGATCTCTACCAAGATCAAATTTGGATCATCTATCAAGAACTGTGAATGAACATTGAATGCAACTTGTTGGCCATATCTTACGAATACATAAAGATAGTCATCCAAAAATTGCACTATGTTGGATACCTTCTGGAGGAAAGAGGAAATGAGGCCAGGCTCAGAAAACTTGGTGCCAAACTCTTAAGGAAGATCTTAAGAACATTAATGTCCCTTGGGATGATGCCAAAGATTCTGCAAATGACTGAAACTGGTGGAAAACACAAGCCGCCTAATGCACTCCACACAGGGCCAAATGTTCATGATGACTGGTGTCTCCTAGTTGTTCTTCATTATTAAAAGTGATAGGAACTCTCCTCAGCTTCCTTCTCCATATTGTTATAATTGTTGCATTGATGCTGAACCAAGAAAATGAAAATTGCCTTCTTTATATCCTGATCTGAGAATCTTCAGCCAAATTGACCTGAATCAAAAGTATATTATTATAGTAGGGTTGGTGAGTGGTGGTAAGAGGAACATGTCAAATTTTATTTCAGTTTTGAAAAAGGATAGTATTAAACAGAAGAATTAAACCAGGGGTGAAATGCTACCGGTTTGGACCGGTTCACCCAAACCGGTAGCAAAGATGCCAGCTGTTTGCCTAACCAGTAGTAAAAAAAAATTCAATTCATTTGGGTGAATTGGTTTTTCCGATGATCAACTGTGCCATGCAATTTATATTAGCTAGATTTCTATGGCACAGTGGATTTCCCCCCTTCTCGCTGTTCTACTTACCTCGCTGTTCACTTACTTGCTTGCCCGGCATGCTTGGTAGCAGGCTCTGCCTACCTGCCCGGACATCTTTTTTTTAATTGAAATTTTTAGAAAAAAACTTTTACAAATGTTTACCGCCCTCCCCACCCGAACCCCACCCCTCCAACCTCCCCCCCCCACGTCCCAGAACCAATACAGGGTATAAATCTTTAACAAAGATGTTCTAAAATAAACTTTTAAAAAAGTTAGTATCATCTTTCATTTGAGCTTTAACTCCTCTTTGCTAAGCTAACCCTAAACAGATTATATCATTCCTTATTTCTTCAGTCATAAACTATCTGGAATTTCTTAGTCCCATATTTATTTTGAGTATAGTCAATCCATCTTCTCCACTCCAGTTTATATCTCTCACTTGAGTGATCCTTGAGATATGCTGAAATTTTAGCCATCTCTGCTAGGTTTGTTACTTTTAATGTCCATTCTTGAATAGTAGGCAAATCTTCCTTCTTCCAGTATTGCACCACCAACAGTCTTGCTGCTGTTATTAAATACAAAATCAAGTTAGTCTCTATAACAGTACAATCAGTAATTATACCTAACAAGAATAACTGAGGGGTAAACTTTATCCTTTTTTTAAGAACATTTTGCATAATCCACCATATTTTTATCCAAAATGCTTTTACCTTTTTACAAGTCCACCATATATGATAATATGTAGCATCGAGACAATCGCATCTCCAGCATTTAGGTTGTAAATTCGGATACATACAGGCCAGTTTTTTAGGATCTAAATGCCATCTATAAAACATCTTGTAAAAGTTTTCTCTCAAATTTTGGGCTTGTGTAAATTTTACATTTCTTACCCATATCTTTTCCCATGTATCCAACATTATTGGTTCTTCAAAATTTTGTGCCCACTTTATCATACTGTCTTTAACTAATTCTGATTCCGAATCCATTTCTATTAATACATTATATAATCTCTTTATATGCATGCCCGGACATCATTTTGATGCTTTGTACATGCGCTCACATTGCTACAAACCGGTAGCAAAGGTAAGTGGATTTCATCCATGAACTCAACTGGAAGAAAATCACATGTGCCAAAATTACTTGTCCCAAATGAAAATGTACTAGTTCTTTGTATGATAAGATTAAGTTTGAGGCTTAACTATTTCTTGTTCCCTGCTGGCCTCTTCATGCTAAGGCTAAGTCCACAACCTTGCCCTCTTTCTTCAGTGCTCCTGCACTGGTCCCAGTCTCCCTCACTTCCATTTTGTTGCACTGATTCAGTCAAAGCTTTCTCCATCTCTCCTTTAATTCCTTTTTACAACCTAGGTTGGAATATTTAAAAATAAAGAATGTTTCCAGCTGTCCCCTATATTTACCTTCTAAGAATACTTGATATGGTCCAAGGCACTGAATTATAGCAGAGTGAAATTGTGCTAGAGGCTGATTCAACATTTCATTTTAAAATGCTGTTGGTCATTTGAGCAGTTTAGTATTATAAATCAGATACTGTAGATCAGGTTTAAATATTTAAAACAGTTTAAATATTATAAATCAGAGCTATCAGTAACTCTAACATTCACATTCCCTATTACTGTTCTTAGATGACCTTGCATCTGGACTTAATTTATTTTCACTTTTTTAAAAAATGAAGTCAATTTTGAGGAATCTGCCTAGTCCAAAACATATGGAGTGTTCCTGCCTGAAGGACTTTTATTACAAGAAGAAATGGATAAAATGATTGTAGTTACGGACTCTTTACATTTATGTTAATTGTAAAGTTTTTAAAATAGCAGGTTTAAGATGAATGCAACTAAACTAATGGCCAATTTTAGTTACTCCTTGCTACTGTAACTCTGAGGGGGAAAGGTGCTGGATTAAAGACGTTCTGAACTTTAATTGACACAGAAACAGACCAGAGGTGGGTTGCTACCAGTTCGCACCTATTCGGTAGAACCGGTTTGTCAAATCTACCGAACCGGTTAGAAGAGGTTCCACCAGTGGACCCGGAAAGCAGGCCACACCTACAGAAGAGGTTCCAAAATGTTTTGAAACCCACCACTGGTCCTTGGATATGATTATTCTACACTATCATGCTGATATTTATAAAACTCAGTGCCTCTGTGAAAGGTAAGGATGACTACTGCGTTTGTGGTACAATCAGAACATTGCGTGTGTTGAAGTTGTTTTAACGCAAACCAAAGATGCCTTTTAAAAAACAAGTTTACATCATATTCTTACGCATGCCAGTGCTGTGTGTGAGGTAATTTAAGGTGGTTCTGACAAGTGTCGTCAGCATCTTCATATCCGGTCACATGGGCAGCAAGCCACTCCCATCCAGTCACATGGGTGGCAAGCCACTCCCACAAAGGAGGCCACACCCACAGAGTAGGTTCGAACAATTTTTGAAACCCACCACTGAAACAGACTCAATGAATGCTAGAAAGGATATTTTGGTGTTGTATTTTTCCTGATGGCAAGTAAAACAACCCTGTGGTAAGATCCTAAAATATTCTTTATAAATGAGCATAAATGGTACAAAAGTCCTTGCAATTTGCCCCATATGATTGAAAATGCATGATCTACCTACTGGAATGGTTATCAATCCTTTGGTGTATATAGGATGAAAATGCATTTATTTTCATTGCTAGGTTTTGGCAGAAAATTCAAAGTGATATTGCTGTTACAATGGTAGAAATCATATATGGTTACTAGTCATGTATAAGGACTGCAATATAATAGAAATATTAAGAATAAAGACCTGTTTTTCTTTTGCTGCTGGCTGCATGACAAGCTGTGGCCAGATGTTGGAAAGATCTTCAAGTTTGTTTAAGACTCTCTGGTATGCTAAGATGCAGAATGTGGTCCTTGCAGAGAAAACTACATGTCAACTTGAGACTATTATAGCCTCAGTTACATTCCAGAGCAAGTGTGGTCTCTACTGAAAGCAATAATTCTGCGGCTACAATGAATTATTGTAGACTCTACAATGATTTGTCTAATTACAATTTTGGATTTTTATTCATTATTCTTACTTTTTCCCATTTCTATTATATTACAAACTTGCTCTTTACTTTATTCTATTTCCATTTCTTAGTGTTTAGCATGAATTATTGCACATAATATGATACTGATTGCCTTTGTTGTAAAATAAAAATTAGTTAAAACAAAGCAATGGATTCCAAAACCAAAGATAGCAGTAAAACCCAAAATGTAATTTTCATGACATTAATGTTCTTGATGATCTGATTTTTGTACTGAGCAATTTCCGGAAAGGCTTAATTTTTGAAACCAGTCCCCTTCGATAGTTCTAAAATATTGCAAAGATAAGAAAAGACTTTGGAGAACAGAGTCTTGCAGTAGTTTAAGATTAACAAAATGAGTTTGATATGTTTTCTTGCTACAGAAGGTTAATCCTTCTGAAACATTTTCCCATTTCTTGGGACCAGGTCTGCTGGAGCTGCCTAATTCAGGTCAACCTTAATTTCGAGGTTCCCCATCTAGGTTACATCCATGAAATGCTGTGGTAGCATTAATATTTAAATCTATCTGAATATTGTACTAAATTAGTCAATAGGAAAGCCACATGATAAAATCTTGATACCACGTAAGAAATATAGGGTTTGATTCTGTTAACAACTTATGTTTCTAAAGTATTCACTGATCAACATTAATTTATATATCTATTTGTATTGAATTCATATAATTCAATTCATATAATTCAATCTCTGTAAGACTGTATTCTTATGCACCCATGCCCCACAGGGGGGAATTTGATTTTTAATGGGGGCAATTTGAAAATGAACTATTAACTGAATTTTTGAAATCCCGCTAATTGTTCTTATATATTTGTGATGAAACAGCTGTGTTTCATTTACCTAATGTTGTCTTTGTTACAGTTAATTTCCTAGGGCCTGGTCTGAAAAGGATATCCCAGCTGGGGGGAGGAGGGAGCAACTGCCAGCCAATCAGATGTGTTCCCAGTAAGGATCATGGGACTGGCAGAGTCTGTCTGTCTCTCTCTTTCCTGTGGGCTTTGCTGCTGGGTGGTTGCAGGGAGAGCTGATCTGTGGGGGGACCGAGTGGATGGCTGCTGGGGGAAGCCCAGCAGTGAGGATACAAAACCAGTACCCAAGTTTAAGTAAGAAATTGTTAGATTTACAGTTACTTTTAGTCTGCATTTTCCCAGGCTGTGTTTTACCTCTCAGAGCAATCTGGGGCTGGGTCACGCATGTGTAGGCCTTGCCAGGCCCATGTGATTCACTTCCACCTACTGAACTACCAAAGCATTTCCCCACTAAGCTGCAGGTTCAAACCGAATGGGCAGGTAGGGGGGGGCTCATAGGTTACTGTAACGCGCTCTACATGGGGCTGCCCTTGAAGAGTGTTCGAAGACTTCAGCTAGTCCAGAACGCAGCCGTGCGAGCGATCGTGGGTGCACCCAGGTACACCCACGTTACACCTATCCTCCGCGAGCTGCACTGGCTACCCATTAGTCTCCGGACTCGCTTCAAGGTGCTAGTCGTTACTTATAAAGCCCTACATAGCATCGGACCTGGGTACCTGAGAGACCACCTCCTGCCAATTACCTCCCATAGACCGATCAGATCGCACAGACTAGGCCTCCTCCAGATCCCATCTGCCAGCCAATGTTGGCTGGTGACTCCCCGGGGGAGAGCCTTCTCTGTTGCAGCTCCAGCCCTCTGGAACGAGCTCCCCATGGAGATCCGGACCCTTACTACCCTCCCGGCCTTCCGCAAAACCACTAAGATCTGGCTGCTCCGGCAGGCTGGGGGGCTGTTGAAATAGCCAGCCCCATGGTAACTATGAATGTTGTGTATTTTAAATTGTTGTTTGTCTACTGTTTATTTATCCCTTTCCCTTGTTTATTGTAAGCCGCCCGGAGTCCTTCGGGAGTGGGCGGCATACAAGACCAATAAAATACAAATACAAATACAAATACAACCCTCTCGTTCATGACAATCTTATTATCCATAAATTAACCTAAGAATGTTTTTTGAATTTCCCTCTTTCTGCACCACCTTTTAATAGTTATTTCTTTTAATAATTTGCATAATTTCATAAGTTTTTCTCACATTTATTTCTTTTAGTCACAAACACTGTGCATAAAATAAGGCAAGCAAGAAAAAAGTTCATCAGTATTCACAAGAATATTTAAAACTTGGCTTCATACCTGCTATCCATGATGAACTATCACCTTTCTGCCTCTTATGCCAACAATGCTTGACCAATGAATCAATGAAACAAGATCGTCTTGTTTCATTTGAAGGTGAAACGTAGTGTGTACATAAATTCAGATTTAAATTACTTCAAGTCTTTAAAGGAGAAGTTTGAAAAAAGATCAACAATAAAGTCTCTGTCCACTGCACAAACTGTTGCAGCTGTCAGTCATACTCTTGAGGCTAATTATGAAATTTCTTTACTCCTTGCTAAATCTATACGAGAAGATTTAATTAAACCATCAATATCAGCATTTCTTAAAACAGTTCTGGAAAAAGATGACAAAGATGTGAAATACATGCCACTCAGTAACAATATTGTTAGCAGAAGAATAGATGAAATGTGTGAAGATATTGAAACACAAAATTTAGCCTTGTTGAAATACTAAAATCAAGAAAATTCTCAGTACAAATGGATGAATCAACTCTGAGAGACAATGAGGCTGTATTTCTAACTAACCTATGCAATATGTATTGATAAAGGTGAATTTTCTGAAGAAATGTTATTCTGCAAATCATTAGAGACCATCACTACTGCTATTGATATATATATATATATATATATATATGTATGTATGTATGTATGTATGTATGTATGTATGTATGTATGTATGTGTATGTATACTCTCAAGGTGGTAGGATGGCTCTCAAAGGGAAATTTTTTGAAAAGATTCATGGAAGTCTTTCATGTTCTTAATGACTTTTTAAGTGACAAGCCTGAAATGAAGAAGCAGCTAACCCTTGATGGTAAAGCATTTGTGAGTTATTTAGCAGATATCTTTGAAAAACTGAATATGTTGAATAAACAACTTCAAGGACCAAATAAATTCTTGTTGACACAAAGGCGGAGATATTTTGCTTCATTATATTTATAGAGTTATGTCAAAAATATATTTCTGACAAAAAATTGACATTGGTTAAAAAATGGGAGGCGACTGATGCTGTTGTAGTTGTCATTGTGGATCATCTGAAAATATTGGCCTCTGATTTGAAAGAAAGATTTTCTGATTTAAAACAAATTGATTTTCCCACATGGGTAGTGCAGCCAGTGCTGGAGGATCTATCTGATGTTTCAATGCAGTAACAAGAACTACTCTTGGAAATACAAAATTATGAGTAACTTAACACTTTATTTAATATAAAAGGAGCATGTGATGAGACAGAAACTAAATATCCAAATTCAACCTACTTTGCAAGAAAACTGCTGTTACCTTCCCATCTTCATATTTAGCTGAATGTGAATTTAGTGATGTAAATTATTTGCTACAGAAGAAGAGAAATCAACTGGATATCACTGAATGATGAGACTTGAGAATGAAGCTGATTAAATTGAAGCCTAATAAAATCTCTCTGCAGCAGGCATCAAGCAGAAGGATCTCACTAACTTAAGTAGACTAAATCTCCAACCCTACATTTTCCCAGGAATAAGCCTCATTGAAGACAATGGCACTTACTTCTGAGTAGACATGCATAGGATTGCATTGTAAATATGATCTTGAGGTGAGCTCAAATTGTATATTGAATTTGTTAGGTACCTTTATTTTAATATGTAAAGTAATTAATATATGATAAAGTAGTAGAGAAAAAGCTTTCCTAAAATTATTTTATATTTATATTTCAGTTCTCTATTATATGTTTTGAAACTTTATTTGCTGTTTTTTTCATAGCCCTTCATACTATTATTTTTAAAGTTCCTCAGTACTTCTACTGTATTTCGTTCTTTTATTTTTCTCTTTCATGGGTGCCACGTTCTTGTTTAAACCGTATTTAAACCTTGTTTGAACCAAGTTAATCGCCTTTTAGGCTTCCTCCGCATACGTAGGAGTTCACTTTTTGAATAGTAAGAATTATATGTCACAGGGGTGGGGGGACATCAGGATTTTAGAGATGCTTAGGTGGGGCATGGCCAAAAAAAGGTTGGGAACCACTGGCTTAAGAGGATTGTGTTAGAAATTGCTTCCAAATAGTGCTTTCCCCCTATTTTACTTATTTAAATTCCTTTCATTTTTTTTACACATGCTGTAATGAATGACTAAGACACCAAAATAAAATGTCAATGTTTATTGACAGGTGGTATTGTTCAAATTGTTTCAGCCTCTTCTGTTTCTGGGGGAAGTCATCCTGGATGTTCTCTTGAGAAGGTTTCATTTTTCATTTTTCATTTTTTTGGCAGATTCTCTAAAGAGGTCAGCAGTGTCAGGAGTACAAGATGGAGGAGTCATGTAGATGGAACCTAATCTTTCTTGCCTCTCCCTCTTCTCCTTCTGCGACCATGCCTACGACCTAATCAGCATAGAAAAGAAATTTGGTCAGATCTCATCCCTGAATCATGAGTCCCATGAAATAAGCGTTCAAAACATTTTAAAGTTTCTCTCAAAAAATTTTTTTTTTAAAAAAAAATTACCTCTCCTTCTGCCGTGGCGCCTTCCTCTCCTCCTCCTTCCACCTTTACCTCCACGTCGCCTCCGGCGGCGGCGGCGACTGAGGCTCCGGCTCCGGCTGCGTCTGAATCTTGCCATTTCAGATGGTGCTTTTGTCTTTCAAGCTCTTTGCAGCTGGAGCTCCACCTGTTCTTGATGGGCTTTTCAGAGCTTAAGGCTGGAGGCTTACAACTCTGCCCTTTTTATAACCAAATGGGAAGGCCAAAAATGGCTAGTGATGCTCTGCTTAGCTGTGATGAAATACAATGGCTGGCCATTGTTCCTAGCAAGTGAAAGGTTAAGTCCAGCTAGAGGCCCATGTATGGCAAATTAAAACTGCAAATATAAACCTTATTAAAAAGCATAAGCAAATTAAGTTGCCCAGCAGCAGTTTAGAAATAAATACTTCCAAGGTACAATTAATGATATATAGAGTCCAAATGTTGGTTTCCATACACATCCCCTTTTCATTAACTTGTATTTTGTTTATTATGGCTATTCCTGCTTTTTTCATATGCTATGGTGAGGACATTGATATATGCTGTAATTATATTATTGGTTATTTTATATCCTATGCAGCATTTCCAGCTCGATGTAGTAATTTGTTTTGACATGATTTTGAATTTGAATATATGTATATGTATATGTATATCTATATGTATATGTACATATGTCTATATCTATGTCTATGTCTAGGTAATGTCTATGTCTATGTTGTGTATGTATGTGTGCATGTGTGTGTGTATTATATCATATCATATCATATCATATTATTTGTGCAGTTTTAATTTGCCATACATGGGCCTCTAGCTGGACTTAACCTTTCACTTGCTAGGGACAATTATATATGAGCAAAAGTTTCCCTCGCACATATGTGCTAGTCGTTCCCGACTCTAGGGGGCTCATCTCCATTTCAAAGCCGAAGAACCCGTTGCTGTCCGAAGACCTCTCCGTGGTCATGTGGCCGGCATGACTAGATGTTGAAGGCGCATGGAACGCTGCTACCTTCCCACCAAAGGTGGTCCCTATTTTTCTACTTACATTTTGTACATGCTTTCGAACTGCTAGGTTGGCAGAAGCTGGGACAGGTAATGGGAGCTCACTCCATTACGCGATGCTAGGGATTCGAACTGTCAACCTTTTTGATCGACAAGCTCAGCGTGTTAGCCATTGGCTTGGTTGAAGGAGAGTGGAAGACCAGTGGAACTTTTTAAGGAATTTGTATATTCCATAGTTTGGGGACTACACAGTAGATTGTTCCCTATGATCAACAAGCAGAGCTCTGAAGAAAATTGACATTTAGGAGTAGTCATCCCTAAAATAATAAAGTAGTATTGTTTTAATAGTCCAACTCAAAATTCCACTGTAATGGTTCAGATTTATTGTTTCCTGGAAGTGCCCGATCACAAGACTCAGTGCTTTTTCAACAATATTAGCCTGAAATTGTATATTTGAAGCTGGACTAAAAAATTTCCACATTAAGATGTTATGTTAGCTTTTAAAATCCCTTGGAGCCTGAGCGAATGGCTGCACAGTGCACTTTTCCTGCTTCAAATTTATTTCTGCTTACTTTTACTATTGTTGGAATGGTGTCGCATGTTTGGCATAGTCTTATGCTCAAACAAAGCCAATCGTACCTTAGTTTGTAGAGATCAATCCATTAGAGTTTTAGTTGTGGGGTGGTGAAGGACCTAATGAGGATATATATTTTATTAGTACAGGAATGCCATAAGTCGGAATGGCATAAATGATATTTTCTCTGACCTAAGGCTTATTAAGTTATTAATTAAAATCTTGTATTCCAGAGAGTACAAAATAGGTCATTTTTAAAATAAATAAATGAATGATGTATTGTTATAGTGATGTCATGCCTGAAATTATTTTCTAATTAAATTTGGGAGCATAAATGTTACTATGCTAGCTTACAAAGTCATTGTGATAGAAGCTAAGTTGGCTCAAAGCTCACTGTTCAATCTTGCTTATTGAATTTTAATAGTTTGGATGTAACTGACATGAGGATGTCATACTTGGCATTGTCGTAACCTATTAAGCAAAATAAAGCTATAACAATGATAAAAAATAGAGCATCTTTATGTTATTGATAGCCTATATAAAATGAGATGCTTAGTGTATGTGTGGAGAATCTAAGAACAAAAGTTCTAAAAAATCATGTGAGAACAAAATATGCCACCACTAACAATGTTTTACTAGCATCTAACTGCAACTTATTTGAAACAAGTACATTTCTAAGTGTAATCAAAGTTACAACAATGATCCAGCTGCCATATTGTGTGCTAACTGCAGTTTTCATTCAGCTTAATTCAAAATAAATTTAAAATAATCAAAATGGAGGTTGTCAGTGAATGGACTAGTGTGGATGTTGTCCACATCCTGGATTAATCACAAGTGACAAGCCAGTTAAAGAATTCCAAAGCAAGAGAGGCTAATTGATGGAACCTCAACTGACACAGATGACTCTAACACTTCCAAACTCCCCTACTTCTTTGTGTAGACAATATTGAACAGCCCTACTGTCAAAAGGTTAGATGGACATCCACATGTTGACTCCAACTGTCCATTTTGTAAAGCAGGGATGTCAAACCAAGGCCCAGGGACTGAATCTGGCCTGCAGGGTAGTTAAATCTGGCCTGCAGGGCTGCCCTGGAAACAGGGAAGGACCGGGCCGCAGTGCTTCTGCCAGTGAATATGAACTCCCAAGCTTCGTTTTCGGCTGCTAAGACCTTCTTCAACCCTCTGTCGGTGAAAATGGAACTCAGGAGCCTGTTTTCACTGGCAGAGCGCTCGGGACACCGCTGACAGGCACCCCCGACAGGAGTGATGAGCTCACCCGCCCACTCTGTCCATGCCTACCTAGCCCCCCCCCAAGGTCAAACACAACCCTGATGTGGCTGGCCCTCAATGAAAGAGTTTGACACCCCTGTTCTAGAGAACTTTGCAGAAATCAATGAGTTTATAGGACAAGATTTGGGATAATCTAAATTATGCACTTCCGTAGCTATAGACCAAGGAGGTATTGGCCCAGGCCCCCAACATTTAGGGGGTGCCAATGTTGTTTCTCCTGCTGAATTTTTCTAAAAATGCCAATCTTCATGTCAGCGGGACAGTGCTCTGCAACTGTATATGTGAAGGTATCTACATTAAGCAGATATAGTATCAGAGGTGGGTTCCTACCAGTTCGCACCTATTCGGTACAACTGGTTCGTCAAATCTACCGAACTGGTTAGAAGAGGTTCCACCAGTGGACCCGGAAAGCAGGCCACACCTACAGAAGGGGTTCCAAATTTTTTTGAAACCCACCACTGGTCCTTGGATATGATTATTCTACACTATAATGCTCATATTTATAAAACTCAGTTCCTCTGTGAAAGGTAAAGATGACTACTGCGTTTGTGGTGCAATCAGAACATTGCATGTGTTGAAGTTGTTTTAACGCAAACCAAAGATGCCTTTTAAAAAACAAGTTTACATCATAGTCTTACGCATGCCAGTGCTGTGTGTGAGGTAATTTAAGGTGGTTCTGACTAGTGTCGTCGGCATCTTCATATCCGGCAAGCCACTCCCACAAAGGAGGCCACAGCCACAGAGTAGGTTCAAACAATTTTTGAAACACACCACTGCATAGTACCGTATATATTTAAAATTTGTCTCTAAACATAATAGAATACTTTGGGGAAGACAAGGCTACTCACCACTGCCTCACATGGAAAGTTACAACAATTGAAGAGGGCAGTATATTGAATGATACATGGCATTGTCCTTTTGATGTAAAACCTCTAGACAAAGATATTCCTTTGTTTCTCTGGTTTTAAGTGCTTACTATAAATAAGACATGCGTGCTGTTCACCCTTTTTTATTTCTTGTGTTTCTACTTCTCATAAAAAGATGAAATGACTCCAAAATGAAATGTTAGCCTTTATTGACAGGTGGTATGTTTCAAATTGTTTCAGGCTATCTGGTCCTTGGGAATTCTTGCAGCATGTTTCAGTGAAAGAAAAAGGAGGCTCGATTTTTTCCCCCTTTTGGTTTGGCAGAAACTGAAGCATTGTGAAGGCCGCGATGGGGAAAGAAAACTTAGCGCTTTCTCCCTCTCCTCCCTCTTCTGCGACCGGATGATCTACGTCCTGGAAAAGTCAAAAACAACATTAGTGATGTGATGTAACACATCGATCTGTAATGTAGTTGTAAGGTTTAGTGCCTTGACTGTATACCTCTCCTTCTGCCACGTCGTCTTCCACGCCTCCTTCCAGATTTGCCTCCCCGCCCCTTCCTGCGTCGACGCCTGCGATGGATGCGGGTTAGGCTCCAACTCCTGCTGCGTCTGAAGCTGACCATTTCTGATGGTCCTGTTGTTTTTACAAGCTCTTAGCAGCTGGAGCACCACCTGTCTTAGATGAGCCTTTCAGATTTTGTGAGTTGCAGTGGCCTCTCCGATCATTTAATAGCTCAGCTTCAGTGTGTAACAAGGACTAATGATGTCATGCTTCCATTATGATGAAACTCAGTTAACTGTTGCATATGTGAGCAAAGTAGCTTTGTCTTATTTTACAGCGATAAGCCAAGAGATATAAACCATGGGGTTTATACTTGTATACTTGAAAATGTATATCGTTTGCATTATATCTATTTCTCAAGGAACATAAAATTATTCCATTACTTACACATGCGGCAGTTCAACCAAATTAATGGAAGTAAAAGATATAGAAGTTAAATATGAATATATATCCTTTACTATAAATACAATATGGTTTTTAATTCCTGTTAGTTGGAATACAGAATATAAGAGTTGGAAGGACCTTGACAATCTTCTACTCCAAGCCCCTGCTCAAGCAGGAGACCCTACATCATTCCAGACAAATGGCTATCCAGTCTCTTCTTAAATCTTCCAGGGATGGAGCATCCAGAACATCTGGATGCTAGCCATTCCACTGTTTCATTGTCCTTACTGACAGAAAAATTCTCCTTAATTTTAGATTGGATCTGTCTATACAAAGTTCGAAGGAACCTTGGAGATCATCTAGTCTACTCTCCTGCTCTGGCCAGAAACCTTATATAAATACTGTCCAATCACTTTTTAAAAACTTCTCGTGTTGGAACATTCACAACTTCTAGAATTGTGAATTGTGCTAACTCAGGAAACTCCTCCTTAGTTCTAGGTTGCTTCTCTGCTTGATTAGTTTCCACCCATTGCTTCTTGTCCTACCTTCATCTGCTTTGGAGAATAGGTTGACTCTCCCTTCTTTGTAGCAACCCCTTATTGGAACCCTGACATCATGTCACCCTTAGTCCTTCTTTTCATTAAACTAGACATATCCAATTCCAGCAACCATTATAAGCTCCCATCTGTTACTTTTTGTCCTGCCCTCAGGCACTTTGCATAATAGGGGGACCCCATCTGTGAAAGCCCCTCAAATTTTAGAAGATTGCTATCACTCCTAGTTCTTTGCTTTGTTAGACTAAACATACATACCCAGTTTCCTATGCCGTTCATATGTTTTGGCATTTAGTCCCCTAATCATGCTTGTTCTCTGCACTCTATAAAGAGTCAATATCTTCTTTTTTGTATAGTGATGACCAAAACTGAATAAGTGCAAAATGTGGGGAAGGAGATTTGGATAACAATGAAACTGGGAGAATTTTTGGAAAATGCTTTTGTCCCAAAATATTCTCTTGAAAGGACATATATTGTGGAAAATGTCACTGTTAGCATCTTGACACAGACGGGGAAAATATTTTGAATTTTGTTTGCCAAGAATGATGTTGATTTCCCATTCTCTCTTTTCTATCTGTATGATGCAAAGCGTATCAAAGCTAAATTCCCCGCAACTCTTTTCATATTACAGTTTGTTACCTAAATGAAAGTATTCAAGCCCCTAGACTGAACAATACAACATTTTACATTTTTATACTTTTTCTTGTTTTACAGCAATTTGTTGGGAATGAGAAATGACGTTGATAAGACCACAAACAGCTTTCTTTTTATGACTTATGGCATTTGGTGCCTTAGGTATAGGTATAGGTATAGGTATAGGTAGTTTATTTATATGCCGCCCTTTTCCCTGGGGGGACTCAGGGCGGCTCACAGTTCAGAAGGAAGGGAGGACAAACAGATTAAACACATAAGACAGTACATCGTTAAAAGCACAACATTCATACAATTCGGGTGGGTTGAGGTCTTTAGCCCCAGGCCTGTCAGGACAGCCAGGTTTTAAGGGCTATGCGGAAGGTCTGGAGGGTGGTGAGGGTACGAATCTCCACGGGGAGATCGTTCCATAGGGTGGGAGCTGCCACCGAGAAGGCTCTCCTCCGCGTGGTTGCCAGTCGGCATTGACCGGCTGATGGAACTCGGAGGAGGCCTAATCTATGCGATCTAATTGGTCTAGTGGAGGTAATTGGCAGTAGGCGGTCTCTCAAGTACCCAGATCCACTACCATGAAGGGCTTTGTAGGTGACAAGTAGCCTTCATTGATCCTTTTGTTTTTCATGTTATTTAAGAGAACAGAAGCATGATAACAGGCATTTAGAGGGACACCAAACAGAAATGCTTTTTTTGACTTTTATTGACAGACAAGCAGGGCTTGCATTGCTCCTATGGTGGGAGAAATCCTGAATTTCGCAGTCTTCCACAGCTCACTGACGCCTTATTTGATGGATTTTCTACATCACAAAGTCCTGGTGATGATTCACTGGCCACATAGATGGTATTTATAAGCAGTGGAAAGATAATCACTGAAAATTATCTCCTTCCTTTCCAGTAATAGTATGTCTTACAGACACGTACATATCCTGTCCGAAACAAAAACAAAAGCTGATTTAATATATTGAAGCTTAAACTTTCAGTCTTTATTGATACGGCATAGGCTTCTAAATCAAATTATTTATAATCATCCACCTAGGAAATTTAACATTTACCTCTCTTCCTTTTTATTGGCATGTCTACTCCAGATTTACACCTTCTGTTCTTTCTGCCTCCAATTCTGCGAAACATCCCTTGGCTGGCATATGTACTATCTCTGCGTCTTGACATCTTTCTGGCCAATTCAGGATTTCAGGAGCAAATGCATTATCTTTTGCCCTGTGATGGCAAACTGTCTGCCCAGTTGTTACATGAGTTTCTCATGCATTGCTGCCTGCTCTTCTCATTTTATAAAATCGGTTAGTAGTGTCATCCATTGTTAGCAATGCCCTTTGTCCACTGAAATATTGCCCTAGGTAATTGTCAACTGTTGATGGAGTAACACAAACATATTTGAGAGCCTTTAAAATTCAACAGCATCTTTTCCTGTGTCATGTTTTGCCTATTAAATATGTATAATTATTAGAAAACGCAAAGAGAGAAATTAAAAGTAGGGAAGTAACAGGAATCATAATGTAAAGAAGGTTTTGCTTGATCTTACTCTAGGACATTAACATTTTCCACAAGACATTTAGAAAGATGCTATACAATTGAATACATGAGAAAATATGGGTGTGGGTATGCTGGTCTTGTTGTATTTGGGCTTTTTCCATGTAAGATTGAGATTGTCTTGGCAACGTTTCGACGAGGTCTCACTCGCCATCCTCGGGCTGGTGTTTTCGGCTGGCGAGTGAGACCTCGTCGAAACTTTGCTAAGACAATCTTAATCTTACACGGGAAAAGACCCGAATACAACAAGATCAGCATATATATCGTGTTTTCCCCAAAATAAGACAGGGTCTTATTCCCCCCCCCCGAAATATGGCCTTGGGCTTATTATAGGGGAGGGCTTATTATTTTCTGGGGCAGGTGAGAAGCGAGGCACATCTTTTACCTTTCCAGCTCCTTCACGTTCCTCGCCATTGTGTTCAGGGAAGTCGCTAGTACAAAAAACCCCATTCTCGCAAGTTCAAACAAACTTCCTGCCACCCCTCGCTAAAGGGGCAGTGGGGAAGGGAACCAGGCAGGCTGCCTTTACCATTGGGGTGGGCAGTGTTTTTTTTGCGCAAGAAGGAACAGGCAGGAGGGGGTGATTGAATTGCTGGCCTGCCACTGTTTTTGTGCTGGGCTCTTTTTTCATGGGAAGGAAGGGTGGGAGGTGGAAGCACTTTGCTTCGCCTGTTGCTGTTTTTGAGGCGAGTCCTCTTTTTGCCCTGCAAGCTGTATGGGTAGGTGGTACAGTGGTAATGGCAGGGACCGGTTGTGCATGCGCTTAAATAGTTGGGGGGCGGGCTTATTTGGGGGGAGAGGGCTTATTATGGCGCATGCTCTGAAAAGCCTGATTGAACTTATTTAGCAGGGCATGTCTTATTTTTGGGGGAACATGGTGTATATATAACAAAAAGGCAACAGTAAAAAATATTGGGTTTCTCTCTGGATGGTCTCTTGTGACGAGCCGAAGGACAGAGAATGGAAGTGTGACCTTCCTCCCATATTTGGGCATACCAGGGGTTGTGACTTTAAATATATACCTTTCACCCTGGCCTGGCTGATAAGGAGTCGAGCTCTGTAGCTCAATGGTTAACACATCTGCCTAAGAGGCAATAGAACACAGGTTCGATTCCCAGCAAGGGTATGGCTAGCTGATGAGAGCTAAATAGCTTGAAATAGATCTATACTAGTCTCCCTTTATTTATTTATCAGCACAAATATAACATATAACATATATATATATATATATATATATATATATATATATATATATATATATATATATATACACACATACATACATACATACATACATACATACACACACACACACACACACACACACACATACATACATACATACATATATATATATATAGGTCTCTAGTTGTTCGGGTTTTCTCCCGTGTAGAATTGGAGATGTCTTGGCGACGTTTCGACGAAGTCACATTTGTCATCTTCAGGCTGCTGCTGACTACTTCAGGTTTGGTGTTTCCAGGAGTAGATATATATGTTTTTTTATTTGTGCTGATAAATAAATAAAGGGAGACTAGTATAGATCTATTTCAAGCTATTTAGCTCTCATCAGCTAGCCATACCCTTACTGGGATTTGAACCTGGGCTATATTGCATACTAGGCATACTAGGCACTCTTGTGACGAGCCGAATGACAGATGATGGAAGCAGTTAGCTTCCTCCCATAATTGGGGCTTACCAGGGGTTGTAAAAAAATCTTATATATATATATATATATATATATATATATATATATATATATATGTATATGTATATGTATATGTATATGTATATGTATATGTATATGTATATGTATATGTATATGTATATGTATATGTATATGTATATGTATATGTATATGTATATGTATATGTATATGTATATGTATATGTATATGTATATGTATATGTATATGTATATGTATATGTATATGTATATGTATATGTATATGTATATATATACACACACACACACACATACATACATACATACATACATACATATATACACACACATATACATACATACATACATACACACACATATACACATACACACACGTGTGTGTGTGTGTGTGTGTGTGTGTGTTTATGCATGCATGTATGCTTGCATGCATGCATGTTATATTTGGCCCATTTGGAATGAATGCATTATGCATATCAAATCAATGTTAACAAAAAAATTAAGCATAATTCCAAAAGATATGATAAATATAAAAAACCAGAACAGCACATAATACTTTTCAGATTATTTATTCAGAGATAAACATATCATATTCTTAGGAACATATTATTTTCTTATGAATAGCTAAAACATACACCACCATGGGTCCTCATTCTCTGGCTTGTTTTCCATCCATTACCACACTCAACAATGGTCATGGTAAACCTTACATGAATTTCTTTCTTAATCTAACTTATCCTGTCCTCCGCGGGTTATTCTGCTCAGGGACATTATTCAGAGACATCCCTAATACATTCCACTAAGAAGCTCTCAGGATCCTAGTAATTAAATGCCCCTCTTGCTTATTAGTCTCAAGCTTTATGACCAAATCGTGAAAAGCAGTGGTTTTATCTTGATTGCAGTACTTCGTTGCTTTCTTCTGCTCTTTCAGTTGCTACACATTTCAACATCCAGTCCAGAGGGCTGTACAGAAAAGCTCTTGCCTTGTTTGTACTAAAATCCACACCGTCGTATTTATCTGTTGTTTAGTATATATGCCTATTATGTCACCAGTAGATGTAATGGTCGTTTCCTCTATATCTGAATTGCAGAAAAGATAAGCGGCGAGCTTGTTCTTCCTTGGACATGAGAAATTAACATCTTGAATGGAGCATGTAATTTGACAGTATGCCAAAAGGAAACGGCTTCCAGCAATAAAACTGTAATCTCCTTGTAGACAATATGCTACGCACAAGACTGCTTGCTTGCAGTACTTGGAAATAGTCTAAAGCTAGGCTGACCAGGGTATCTTTTCTGGCTGATTAGGTTTTTAACCACTGTCTCTAAAGTGATCTGTGAATTTAGTTCTGAAATTATTATAGCATTATGCATAACATAGACCTACCCAAAAACCACAATATAGTTTACTAATTGCGTGACCCGACAAATGCGCGAACGACAAAAGCGCACCAACCAAACTGTGGTGCTAAAACCGCGATGTCAAAAGCGCGCCGACAACAGCGCGCCGACAACAGCGCGCCGACAACAGTGCGCCGACAGAAGCGCAATTTAAGTTAAGGTAAGGTTTAGGGTTAGGGTTAGGGTTAGGGTTAGGTTTAGGTTTAGGTTTAGGTTTAGGGTTAGGGTTAGGGTTAGGGTTAGGGTTAGGGTTAGGGTTAGGGTTAGGTTTAGGGTTAGGTTTAGGGTTAGGGTTAGGGTTAGGGTTAGGGTTAGGGTTAGGGTTAGGTTTAGGGTTAGGTTTAGGGTTAGGTTTAGGGTTAGGTTACAACGCGCTTCTGTCGGCGTGCTGTTGTCGGCGCGCTTCAGCGCTCATTCGTCGGCGTGGTTTTGTCACCGTGGTTTAGTCACCGCGGTTTAGTCAGGCGTGCTTTTGTCATTCGCGCATTTGTGGTGGAACCTACTAATTGAGTTGTTAGATCAGTTAATGCTTGACCACTGAGTTCAAATGGCGACTCACCTTCAGGCCAGCCTGTCTCATGGATTTTTTGTTGTGAGGGATTCTCCAATGTGAACTACCTGAACTCACAGAGAAAAGGTAAACACAGTGCATAACAAACAAATAAATTATTAAGGTATGTTTTCATTGCTTAGAGAAATTGTATAAGGGTTTATGACCCTGGAAGTAGGAAGATAACCAAGGACTAGTCTAAAATAAAATCACATTCTTTTAAGACTCACTGGTGGTTAACAATCTAGATACAGGGAGGAGGAGCCAAGGTCGCAATGATACGGACGTGTGGTCTCGATGCCCCGAGACCGCTGCTGATACTTTTGCCGCTGGATGGTCCCATCCCGTAGAGATGGTGAACAGGAAGATCTCAGGGACATCACAAAGTCCCTGATCGATCCAAAAAAAAAGTTCTTCAAGCTGGTGACAAAAAGTCCAGCCCCAGGATGATGAAGTTAGTACAGCTCTGGAACAGAAGGGAAGCAGAAAGAGAAAGTGTGTCCATCTGGTGGGGAAACTTTACTGTTTTGGAAAAGACTGCCCAATTTTTTTAAAAAAAGTTAAATTAAATCCGAAAGCAGAAGAAAACAAGCAGCAAAATTAACCTATATTGGATTACTTTGGATAGTGTGTTTTTTTTCTTTGTAATTCTACTTTGTGGATTGAAGTGCTTGCAACTTTTTTTTTAAAGAGAATGAATCAGTTTTTCTTCTATTTTTTATTTTTATTTTTTAATCTATGGATTAAAGTCTTCTTTATTTCAACAAGGACTTTTATTTCTTGCTATTAATTTCATTTAAGAACTCTGTTTCTTTTAAGTTTGAAATAATATTAGAGAATGGGAAGCAATACTGCCACTTGGAGGTTGGAGGCTTGAGTTTTTGAAACAATGCACTTTCCCTTTTCCTTTTGATCTCACTGACTTTGTATCTCGAGGCTCGGCAACTTGTTTATAGAAAGTGATAAGAAGCAAGGGCACGAATTTTTTTTTTACAGGTGCACTTTGAGAGTCTGACTGGCAGTGGGAGAGGAAAAGAAACAGAAGCTTCTTTTTTGAAGATCATAAATGAACTTTTAAACTAATTTAATAGAAGAAGCCTTGAAAGTCAGAGTGGCAGTATCCACCAGCTTGCTAAAATGGCACAATATTCAAAAGAAACAATAACTTTGCAAAACACCTTGACTGGAATTCAAAATTTATTAGAAATAACAGAGAATTGAAAAGAAGATATAATTGGAGTTGATAACAGCAAAAAAGGATGGGGTCAGAGTCCCAAAAATTGAAGGGGAAAATGATTATGAAGACAAGACAACTGATTACTTTACTAGTGGAGTGAATGTGGTTGAAAGTGCGAAAAGGGGAGTATGGAAAAGAGAATTAGATAAACAGGAACTCTACCCCGGATTTCAAGGCATGGAAGAAGAAAAAAAAGAGGAAAAACGATGGATTTAAGGAGAGAAAACTTCTCAGAAGCACGGTTGACAACCAAAGATAAGCTGATTAAAATAGCAGATGGAGGGCATCGAGATTACTTAAGTGATGCTACAAGTAACAAGTTGCGGAGAGAAGTCCACAAAAATTTTATTAAGGAAATAAATAGATCAATTCCACAAATGACAAAAGAAATAAGACTGTATTATTACTGGAAGGATACAGGCTGATATATGAAAGTTGACAATAAAAAATTAGTTAATTTTACTAATTTGTGATCAGTAAGTTAGTAATCTCTAGAGTGTTATGCTAAATAAATAATTGATAAGGATAATAAGGTACATACATGTGTTGGTTTGATGAGAGGAAATTTGATATAACTAGCAAATGAATTTCTGTTAATAAATAATAACTATAACAATAACAATGAATTGACAAGGGATACAGTGAACCGTGTGTGTGTGTGTGTGTGTGTGTGTACTGGTTTAATAAAAGGAATTGGGATATAAATTGTAAACAGCGATTTGGAAAGGAGGATTAGAAACCTTGTTATCAAACATAACTAATTTTTACTTAGAACATGCTATAAAGGGGTAATGTTATTAGATGATATTAGAAATAATTAATGAAATGCTACTATGTGGTTGTGTTTTTAATTTTGGACTATTTCATGGAAAAGATGTTAAAACAACCACAGTCAAATGAGAAGCGTGGGATGTTGATAGTAAGATATATAAAGATTTTTGATTTAAAATACATAATATGATTTGAATTATAAGTAATGACTGTGGAAGAGATGCATGAAAGTTACTTGTAACCAATCAACACACTTCTACAATATGATTAGTGATTAGTAATTTAGTAATTTTTAGAGTGATATGTTAAATAAATAATTGATAATGATAATAAGATACACACATGTGTTGGTTTGAAGAGAGGAAATGATATAATTAGCGAATGAATTTCTATTAATAAATAACAATTATAATAATAACAATGAAATGACAAGGGATATAGTTAACAATATATATATATATATGTACTGGCTCAATAAAAGGAATTGGGATACAAATACTAAACAGCGACTTGGAAAAGAGGATTAGAAATTTTGTTATCAATCATAATTAATTCTTACTTAGAACATGTTATAAAGGTGTAATGTTATTGGATGATATTAGAAATAATTAATGAAATGCCATTATGTGGTTGTGTTTTTAATTTTGGATTATTTCATGTAAAAGGATGTTAAAACAATTATAGTCAAATGAGAATTGTGGGATGTTGATAGTAAGATATGTAAAGATTTTTGATTTAAAATATACAATATGATATGAATTATAAGTAATGACTGTGGAAGAGATGCACGAAAGTTATTTGTAACCAATCGACACACTTCTACAATATGTAACCAAAGATTTTTTTTTCTGTGCTGTGTTTGTCTGTTTAACCAAAAATTAAATAAAAATTCTTTTAAAAAAAATCTAGATACAGACAGAATCAAACAATAGCCAGCATTCCAGAGTGTACTGGATAAACCAGGGAGCAAAACCAGAAACCTAGGAAACAGTAGAATTGTGAGAACAGTAGAACTTGGGTACAGCTTATTGTTCAAAATAAACTTATCTGCAAGAGCAGCAATACTAACAAAATATATAAAACATATTTCATACACAGAAAATCAACTGACCAGCCAAGGTGGGTCAGAAATGTTTTTCTTGAATATTTGATATTTAGCTGATGATAACAATAACAATAGGGGTGTGGTGGCTTAGTGGCTAAGACGCTGAGTTTGTCAATCAGAAAGGTTGGCAGTTTGGCGGTTCGAATCCCTAGCGCTGTGTAATGGAGTGAGCTCCTTACTTGTCCCAGCTTCTGCCAACCTAGCAGTTTGAAAGCACATAAAAAGGCAAGTAGAAAAATAGGGACCACCTTTGTTTTTTTTAAAAAGTTTTTTATTTTTTCATTTTCATAACATATAACCATATGTATACTGTTACATAGCCAACATTGTATTGCATTATTAAATGTATACATCAATTCATCTTATCATCAACTCCCAAAAACAATTATTGGCTTTTCTGGTCTCCATACACCATATTTGTACCTTATCCATCACTTTCTTCTCCCTTTCTCCCCCCACCACCTCCTTTCTTCCCTCTGTCACTCTTCTCTACTTCCCCTTCCTCTTGCCTTCTCTCTCCCCTTTCCACTCCTCCTCTCTCTCCTCTTCTTCCCCCCTGCCCTCTCCTCTATCCCTCTCTTCTTCTCTTACCTCTCTCCTCTACTTCACACTCTTCATCTCATTTACTTGGTGTATTTCAGCTTCCGAGCAAGCTCCATTTTATGTTGATGGTATTTATAATTCCTTTTCAGTATACATATTTAATTTTAACATATATTTTCCTCCTTCTTTTTTTTAAAGAGAGAATAAAAAGTATACATATATAGTCATTATACTTTAAACCTACCCACTCCCCTGCCAATTTTGGCTGAGATGTAGACCTGGTTAAAATTCCCAGCTATTCTCATCATTATGTTTATATAATTATACATCCTTACATGCCTTCACTTTGTAATTTTGTCTTTAAATCTCAATAGTTTCCCATTGTAAGTATATTTCATGTTTCCTTTCCATTTTTCCATATCTTGGCTTAGGTTACCTGTTGTGACTCAGCAGAAGTCTCCTGTGAATCTTTTCGAGATGCAAGATTAACAATGCAACTGGGGCTTGTTAGTGGCGTCTTCTGGTGATAAAAGGATGGATGGTGCCACGCCCTGGTTGCAGGAGTCAACGTTCATTCATTCGTACATCATTCATCGGTCATGGTTTGTTTGGGAGAGACACTTGGAGAAGTGATTTGTTTTCTGTAACCCTGATTCAAGGAGACACTTGGAGAAGTGAATTGTTTTGTAAGAGTTTTGTTTTGTATTCTGTTATCTTCTGGTCAGAGACTTGATTTATGTTTATTTTTGGGCTCGCAGCCAGTCAGAGCCGAGGACTGATAAAGTTCTTTCCTTTTAAGTTTGTCTGCCTGTCGTCTGTTAACGAGCGGAGAAGGGGGGACAGAACAGTTACCCTTAATTGTCTTTAAATAAAAATCCTTACTGTTCAATGTTCATTACAATTCCCCTAATCTATTATATAGAATAACAAGCGGTACACATCTCACTTTGTTCATCATTTTAGGAGTTCTATATATGTCCATGTTTCATATATTTTAACTCATGCTTAATTGTCCTTCTATTGTCATATTCAATCAATTAGCAACCCAGTTTAATTATCATGTATAAAAGTGAATCACAAATCCCTGCTTTACAATCTCCCCATATCAGTTTCATATTTGTCCATATTCCATATGTTTTAACCTTTATTTAATTATCTTTCCATTATCATATTCAGTCAGTTAGCAACTCCATTTTATTGTCATATTTAGGAATAACACCCTTATCAGCTTTATATTTTCCCATATAACAATTTCTAGTTGTCTGATTTTTTCCTAGTAAGTCTTTTGTCCCACCTCTATTCGTGCCTTCTCCCTTTTTTTTGTTTTGACATGTCCACCCTCTTCAATTTTCCCCAAGCCTCCATCAAAAAGTTATTTTATATTTCCCTTTGTTGGGGCGTAACCTTCTATTTGAATTTTCCTTATGCCACTGTCAACCTCCAAAACATCTTTTGTCTGCTTTTTATTCCCTTTTGTTGGGACAGATCCACCCTTTTACAATTTTTCCTAAACCACTGCCAAACCCTGGGGGGGTGTTTGTCTGATTTTTATTTCCCACCATTTCTACCCCTTCATTGTCTCTTCCCCTACTTCCTTCCCTTCTTCCTTAAATACCTGCTTCTTTGAATTCAGAATTCTATTTAGCCTTAATTTTAATGATTTATGCATATTTTTTATAATTTCACATAGTTCTTCAAATTCCCACCTTTCCATAATCTACAATCCCAAAGTTACAGTTAGTTATACAATTCTTATTTCAGAGTTCTGGTCTACCTTAAATTTATCTACTTCAGCTGCTATGGGGAAGGGCAACAGGAGCCATCTTGATCTTTTGTTCTTCCTTAATGTCAAGTTCCAAAATTGAAGTTAGTTATATCAATCTTATTTTGAAATTCTGGTCCACCTTAAATTTAGTTAATTCAACTACTGTGAAAATGGAAGAGAAGCTGGAGCCATCTTGATCTTTTGCAGACAAAAAAGAAAAAAAAAGACTTTTATACAGTTTTAACAAGCAAAGCAAAGCAGGGGAAGCAATGGCATCTTATTGGTACATTTTCTCTTATTTCCCTTGTCAATCTTGAAGACCATCCCACCCAAGGTAGAAGCTCCACATATCTCCCTGGTACTACTTGGTTCTAATAAACAGTTGAGGTCATCGGTCACTGAGATCATGGCCGGCTAATGCACATGTTTGTATGTAACTTTCCTCTCTTCCCACATCTGGTTCTGCTAATTAGGTGAGCTCATAGGTACCCGAGGTGCTACTGAGATAATGGCATTTTACTGCACATGTCTTTACATACCCTTTCCTCTCATTCCTACAAAGAAGGATTGGGTGAACTGGTTTAAAAAGTCAATTTTGATTGATTAAATGTTTCTATTTGCTATAAATGCATTTTAAAATGCATTTATAGCAAATAAATGCTGCGCTGGCTACCTGTTGATCTCCGGGTGCGCTTCAAGGTGCTACTCACCACCTTTAAAGCCCTCCATGGTAGTGGATCTGCGTACTTGAGAGACCGCCTCCTGCCAATTACCTCCCTGCGACCTATAAGATCACATAGATTGGGCCTCCTCCGAATACCATCCGCCAGTCAGTGCCGACTGGCAACTACACGGAGGAGGGCCTTTTCAGTAGCAGCTCCGACCCTCTGGAACGATCTCCCCGTGGAGATTCGTACCCTCACCACCATCCAGACCTTCCGCACAGCCCTCAAGACCTGGCTATCCCGTCAGGCCTGGGGATAAGATCACAATCTGTCCCCACCCGAATGAAGAATGAATGTTGAGTACTATTTTAACTCTTATGTATTGTTTTATGTTTATTGTTTATACCCCCCTCCCTATTTTATGTAAGCCGCCCTGAGTCCCCGCGGGGAAAAGGGCGGCCTATAAATATTAATAAAATACAAAAAAATACAAATACAAAATACTTAATGGAGAAAAATACATATGTCTACTATAGATCTTAATATATCTACAATTCTTCTCTATATTTTCATTCAAATAGAATATAGTGGATATTTCTTCATATTTTAATCTGACTACTTAACCTGATTACATATGAACTTGGAGTGTGACATTTACAAAAGTTTTTACTATTTATCAAGTGCCTAGGTTTATATTTCCCCTTGCACCAATATCTGCAGGTGATTAATAGCTTTCCATTTTAATTAGATTAGAATGCATAATGGAGATATTTCTTCATTTTTAATCTAACTACTTAACCTGATTACATATGAACTTGGAGTGTGACATTTACAAAAGTATACTGAAAGTATACTGTTTGAAATAATAATTAGTCAAATATTCAAATCCTGAGTATTGTGAATACCTTGAAAGAGCTTGTTTCTCTCTTTAGCCACAAAGATCTTTAAGAAGACTGTATTAATTTGCTTTATACATAAAACAGGAAAAATGGTGTCATTAGTGATGAAATATAGCATTTTGGAAAATAACCTGTTCTGCCACAGACATCTTGGCAAGACCCTGCAGTGATATTTTGCCATTAAAATCAAGATGTGGCTGTATGGCTTGAGATAAGAGAAGAGTTGGAAATACTTTTCCTCCATGTCAGTATATACTGTCGTTGTCTCTATTTCAATATTATTCTGCTCATAATGTGATATGAAATCTCAGTCAAATATTATAAAAACAATATTCAGTAGTGGTTACAACGGAGAGTGAATCAGTTCTTCAAGCAGGTTTAGAAAAATTATTTGCAGAAAGAAAAATAATAGGCCTTTGTCATTCTTATTTCTGTAATCACTACTCTATTACTGCTATTCCTAAGAGCTTTATCTTTTCAGCCCATAAGTGAAGATTAAGCAGCATGAAGACTAACTGTGATCTCCTCTGTGTACTTGCTGCTTAAAGGACACGGACAGGAAACAGGTCAGCTTTGGGACACAATGAAAGGAAACAAACACAGCAGAAAACCTTTTACTGATAACATGCAATCTGAGTTGGTGAAGAGATCTAGTCAGTCATCCAATTATTCAGGCCAAAGTCTATAAGCACACAGCTCACTCCAAATGAGGCAGTTAAGTGTTTGCAGAGGTGGCCACCCGTACCTGATTGGTCAAGAAAGAAAGCCTTTCTCTTTTTGCCCCATAAACTGGCACTTTGTGCAAACTGTGCATTCTGCAAATATTCTATATTCACAAGCTTGCTATTTTTCAGTTTAGGATGCCTTTGCTAGGGGATTAAGAAGAACATGGTGGGGTTGTCCACCAATACATGCTGCAGATATAATAGGAATTGATTGGGATAATCATTCTTTCCAGATGGAATTTGGCTATAAACCCTAAACCATAACTCTATATGCTTTAACTAGATTGCTAGGCCCAAACCTACAGGGGTAGATAAGAGGTTTTATTGCAGAGTTAGAATGAAGCCACATGGTTGTCTTCTGCAGTGTGAGGGTATAACTACCAAGGGTCTTGACATTCATCTCACCCTGCAATCTCTTCCAATTTTTAACAAAGATTAATCTATGTGAGGAAAGGGATGCAGTGGCTCAGTGGCTGAGCTTGTCGATCAGAAAGGTTGGCAGGTCAACAGTTCGAATCCCAAGTGCTGCGTAAGGGAGGGAGCTCCTGTTGCTTGTCCCAGCTTCTGTTTTTCATTGTTGAATAGCTTCTGTTGAGTCTCTGCTCCTGGTTCATCTGCTACAATCATAAATTACTGAAATAACCTTGGCTGCCGTTGCTCATTTTTATTGAGATATGTTTTCTTTTTTGTTTCGATGTTAAATTTTCTTTTGGGTGTTATTATATTGCTGCCCACAATCCTTTGTGGTTTATGTTAAATGTTAAATAGATATGACTGAAATTATTACCTTAATTTCTTTCTTTATGAGCAACTGTAATTAAATTATTGGTTTTACTATTTATCAAGTGCCTAGGTTTATATTTCCCCTTGCACCAATATCTGCAGGTGATTAATAGCTTTCCATTTTAATTAGAATGCTTAGATTAGAATGCATAATCAAGAGCTATTTAGCTACATGACTTAGGGGGAAACTGAACCTTGGTCACCTAAATCCTTACTCAAAGTTGCAACTACTGTTTCTTAACTTAGGTACCATCAGAATGGGTGGATTTCAACTCAGAGAATTTCAGGAGCTCAAGTCCTCAAATCTCAACTTCATCTGGGCTGGACTAGGTTATTCTAACTACTACACCAAATCATTTGCAGTTGGTGTTTTCCCTACTATTCCAGAACTTAATACAATGTATTATTTGGACTTCTCTTGTCTTATTTTTTTAAGAGAAGTTTTCACACCCAGATTGGCAATGGAATTTTAAAATAAAAGTCCAACTTTGTTATTTTACCTCATACTATAAAGCCAGAAAAATGCATTTGGAGCCACCCTTTCAGTAAGAAAGATATATTTAAATGAATCTCTATTACATAGAAATATAATTAGACGTATTCATTTTACCAATCTGTGCTTTCTGATATCTTGAAAATTTTCATACAACATCAGCAATCTAAACACTTTGGCTCTTTTGCTTTGATTTCCATTTTAAAGTGGATTCTAATAATTTTTGTTGATGCTAATTATGCAAATGTTTAGCTTTTTATAAATTCAAAACATTGACTAAGATGAATAAGAGATATAATTTACTTAAGATCGTGACCTGAAGTTTGAAGGAAGCTCATTATGTCTTTTTCGTAACCATCTTAATAGAATAATTCTGTAAATATATTTAGGGATTAAGCATTGTATGATTTTCACCTTTTAAATCAGTTCCGGGATTAATATTCTTTCTTGTTAAAATTTAATAAAAAGTTCATTGAAATTGCTTTTTGTGTAATCATCCTAAAAGAGGATTGAGAGCAATTAATTCTGAATAAATTTTATAGACCTTTTTTAGTTGAATTACAACACCATCAGAACATCTATGATTCTTAGATCCAACAATCAAGCTATAAAATAATGAGCTACAATACCACAGGAATCAATATTTTAAAAAGTTTTGTCATCATTTGAAAATTATATCTTATTTCAACATGTGTTCAACTTTAATGGTTGCTCCTTTGGATTACCAAATTTGTACTGCTGAACTGTCTGAAAATATTGGATTTTTAGCTTCATGGACTGTAGAATTTATTTTCCAAGCATCGGTAGAGTAGAACTAAGCCATGATTCTACTTTATACAATGTTGCCTGCCAGTTTTAGATCATGAACATGACTAGGTAATAACAGATGGGGGGGAAAATTCCGACAGAGAGCTACATTAATTTGGGGAAAAAAATTGCATTTGTAAAATACATAGAGGGTAAAGATTTGTTTAAAATTGACAAAAGAAATCTGCCTTTCAAGTAGCTTAGCAAGAGAAAGGAGGACAGAGAACTAAAAAGAGGTTTTGGCATTAAGCTTAGTAGCCAAATGCTTTTTTTTTTTTTTACATAATGCTTAAACAAAAATACAGATGACACATTTGGAATAAGTTGGCCCTGTAGCTTACCACTCCCATATCAGCAAATTCCATCTTTTCTGTTCCCAACCTTGATCACTTGGGACAAATATGAAGGTGGGTTTAATCATTTTCACTGACCATGAATAGAAACCTTATTTTATTTAATACTTTCCCCCCACCAGCCTCCTTTTGACATTCACATTTTGTTATTAAATTTGATGGGAGCTTTGTGTTCAAAGTTCCAAGTCTCTGCTTAAGTATATTATGAGTGAGAGGCTTTGGTTGCCACAATTTTGCAAATTCAGAAATGTTAGGTCTTTCTTTAATCTTTCTATGTTTGATTGAACATTTCTTTGGATGAGCAAACTGCCTCATAACCCTTCCTGTTGGTTATGTTCCAACTGAAATAGACATACACAGCTTATTGTAAGCCAATTCTTATTAAAGGTTCAACCTTTTCTTCATTCTGCCCTGTTTGTTCCAAGTATGCAGCCACAATAAAAGGTATTCTGAACATACGGGGCATATATGTTAATCAGCAGCAACTAACTATCTGTAATCAGCTTCCATAATTTGCTGCAAAGAATAAATGCTTTCATATTACGGCTGTGACTTCTGAATTAAATTTCTTTTAAAATATATTATTTCCAATAGGATTACATAATATGGCACAGAAGTTCTTTTTAATTTTCTCTTTCTCTTATTTCTTCTTTTTCTTTTATACCAGTTTAATCAAGCATGGGAAGTTAATTGAACTTTTATCACATTGGGGAAAAATTAAACAAGCCTTGAATTCCCCAGTTTAGAGACAAATATACCTAACTTTATTGGTACTTCCTGTTGCTACGAACAGTTCTCTTGGTTCTGTATAAAATTTGCAACAGGTTAGACACAGAAACTTGGCTACCATGTATGCCCATGTGGAAAAGTAATGCAGGTTGACCCATAGAAATAAGAGAGTCCCTTGGGCTTTCATATTAAGATTGTACAAAGGTTTATTCCTTTTTCAAAGTATCTGCTGATCAAAATATGAAATGTTAACTTCTCAGCCTGATAAAATGCAATATGCATCTCTGCAGAAGGATGCCACTTTTTACTAAAGTAAAGTAAAGCAACTTGAAGCAAAACTAAAGAACTGAAAAATTACAAAATAATAAAGGAGCAATAGAATCATAACAGATCCATTGTCCAGGCCCATCAACTTTGGATAGAGATATAAAATCTGATTAAGCTTCCATACAAATTCCCCAAAAGTCATTAGTTTCAAACAGAGAGGAAGAAATAATTTCCTACTGGCAGTGTTTTGAATTAGAGCACTTCCTTTTATTTTCTTACCATAGTTCGTGTACTTCGGTCTCCTTTATCATGAAAACAACATCTTCCTAGATCTTTCTTCAGGCTGAATGGAAACATGTTGACAATTGTAAATGTGACCTAACATAAACTCTTCATTTAATCAAAAAATACCGGTAAGATTTTATTGCAGAGGAGGTTATTCCGATTTTCTAAAAGGGCTTGGGTAGAATAAAAGAATGTAATGAAAAAATGAATTTAGGAATATTTTCTAAGACTTAGATATATTATTGAATGACAATATAATATCTAATAATGAGAAAGAACAAAAAAAGACATGACATTGTTTTACGTTACAGGAACAGTCTTTTCTAAAACCCCAAGCAAAAAATAAATAAATTGATACCTGAGACAGTAAGCAAGAGAAAATAAACATTTCTAATTTAACAAGATTTTGAAACAACGTTACAATTTTACCCTATTTGGGGCAGGGGTGGGGGTGGGGAGATAAAAATTGAACATAAAAGGTAAAATCAAGGTTATAAGAATCAAAGGGTAGCTGTGGCTTTGAACAGGTTTGAGCCTGATCTCTTGATTTTTCATGTCTATCCTTTCCTGTGGTTTATAGAGGAGCTGTGGGTTTTGGAAAGGATTATGAGATGCCTAGAGTGTTGCTGGAGGAAGATGAGGGATGACTCTGATTGGACAAAACTTAGAGCTACCATTAAGACCTATCTCAGGGCAGTAGGAGCAATAGAACAACATTATTTCTCTGCCTTTATTGCAACTGCAGCATCATCCAGAAGTCCTGTTCAGGGTCATCCTGTCCCTCCTGGGACAGGGGTGCTCTGATGTAATCTTCAGGATCATGTAGAGAAATTTGTTCAACACCTGACAAAGATGCTTGCATAAGTTCCTAGTTTGAACCTGTGCATAGCTCTGGTCCATGTCAGATGCCAGGGGAAAGGTCTTACTTAATTATCTGGGAACAGTTTGATCCTGTTGGACCTGTGGGATTTGGATGGGGTACAACATGCTTTGATTTAACCCCGGCAAGACTGAATGACTTTGAGTACCTGGAGCTTTAAGATCTGGGAGTTTAATATCTTTAGTTTTGGATAAGGTTGCACTACCCCAGACAGACGTGGGGTTCTCGTGGACTTGCAACTCCTACTCAAAGAGCAAGTGGCAGTCCAGCTAGGCAAGCCTTTGCACAACTCCAGCTTGCATGCCAGTTGCATCCTTTCTTGGATACAGGGTCCCTGTATTTAGTCATTCAATCCCTGGTCATCTCACATCTGGACTATTGCAATGTGCTCTACATGGGGCTACCCTTGAAGAGTATTTGGAAGCTACAATTGGTGGAGAATGTGACAGTATAGGACGTTTTAGATCTCTAGGGTGGCCCATGTTACACTGCTGTTCCTTGAGGTGCATTGGCTGCCAGTTTGCTTCCGGGTGCAATTCAAGATGTTGGCTGTCACTTTTAAAGTTTTTCATGTCATAGGTCCAGGTTATCTCAAGAACCATTGAGCTTCATTGAGTTGAGTAGAGACTGCATGCTGCAGACTCCATCAATCAAGGATTTTTGGCTGACAGGGTCCAGGAGAAGATCTGTTTATGCTTTCAAACATTGTTCCCCCTGAAGTGAGATCTGCACCCACCCTTTTGACCTTTCACAAGAACCTGAAAACCTGACTCTGTGGATATATTTAAATTTCTAAAACTGTAAAGAATCTCAATCCACACTGCTTGTTAAAGAGGATTTGATCTAGAGTAACTACATTATTTTTTTTAATAAAAAGTTGTTCCTAACTGACCTTGACTGATTCTGGAAAGTAAATAGAATTGCTCCTGGTTAATAACTAGAAAGGAACTACTGCAAATTCCCAAAAATATATAGAGACTCCTTTCCTTCCTTCCTTCCTTCCTTCCTTCCTTCCTTCCTCCCTCCCTCCCTCCCTCCCTCCTTCCCTCCCTCCCTCCTTCCGTCCCTCCCTCCTTTCCTTCCTTCCTTGGAAGAAGGTCCATGAATTCTGCTGGGCTCCCTTTTCAGTAAGTACGTATTAAACTGAACATCTCAATCCACCCACTTAATGCTTAATGGTGTTACATTTCCCATTCTGGAGTTGCCCATTTTGCTCTCTGACTGGCAGCTTTGTTATATATGCTATATAAAAATTGCGGCTTCACAGTTGTGTTATATAATGAAATTCCAGAATTACCACTCTCCTCAGTGGTAATGTAACTTTCACTCAGAATAGCCAATGTTCATTGTGTTGTATTTCCTTTTCCAAGGTTATACATTACAGGAAATTAGAACTTGGCTGCATCTTTCTGACTTCTGCATGTGTCAGCTTTATTTACATATACTATAGCTATCGCTGCCATGCAATTTTAATCACTGTTTAAATGAGACAGAGAACAGAAACATTATTGAAGTATTCAGATAGATTATAATTTCATATAAATAAATCACTTGCAAATTTATATGGTAGAAATGCTTACTATATCCTGATTTATAACAAAAAGATGTAAGCTAAGATTTTTTTTTAAATTGAGTCTTGAATAGAAGAATTGCACATATAATATTTTTATATGTTAAAACATTTAAAACTAACTCAAAATGTTTCAAGAAATGCTGCCATATTATAGCAATAGCAATAGCAGTTAGACTTATATACCGCTTCATAGGGCTTTCAGCCCTTTCTAAGCGGTTTACAGAGATAGCATATTGCCCCCACAGTCTGGGTCCTCATTTCACCCACCTCGGAAGGATGGAAGGTTGAGTCAACCTTGAGCCAGTGAGATTTGAACCGCTGAACTGCAGATAACAGTCAGCTGAAGTGGCCTGCAACCACTGCGCCACCTCGGCTTTATAACAATATAAAGAAACAAGCAAAGTTATTACGGATAATCCTTTCTTTGATGAAGTGGCACAAGGAAAATAAGTGTAACATTCTTGCTTTGTTCACATTTATATTTTCTGAATGTTATCTTAATAATGTATTTACTCCAACTATTTTACTTCTTCTATTATAAAATGTGAATCAGTTCTAAATCTTAGGCCATAGTAATAGCTTTGAGATTTTAAAAAAAGTACCACGCTTTCCTATACTGTTAAATTTTTTAGAAAAGCTATGCTTTTCTTAAAGAATTGATATCACCATTTCAAGTTTTTGTTTATCAGTTGATTTCAATTGCTGGTCCACCTCCTTCAAATATCTTGGAGTAGTTAAGTAACACAATGATGTCACAGAGATCAGTTCATATTCCTTGAATCATTATTATTACATGTGTTCATGTCTCCTTTAAAATGACACAAATGTTCTCAGATTTTTGAGAAGAGAAAGCTTGTCTAATTCATTATTCACTGAAATAAATAAATTAAAAACCATATAAAAATAAATGATATTCCTAAAGGAGCATAATTATAATAAGGCATTTGTACTTGATTTAATCAAAATTTGGAATTTGTTAAGATAATAGTTTAAACTAAGAGCTAACATTTAGAGCAGTTACCATTCCAAGGTTTATAATCCATTCCACATCAGCTTTGTATTTTCTGGATCAAACCCAACTCATATATTTTATGAAACTAATTTTTCTCATGAGAAAGGAAAAATAATGTTGTACATTCTGCACTTATTTTCAGGGATACATATATCCCATTACATAATGTAGAGAAATAGGGGGGAAATGTAAATCTGTCAAAATAAAACAATAATAGAAATCCAGATCAGGTATTCATCACATTGCTGTTTTTAATCTCACACATGAAGAAATACTTATACCTTCATATAACAGGCACAGCACAACAATATACAATACCATGAAAAAGTCCTCATAAAAAAGGCATTTGAGGAGAATATAGTTTTGGGCTTAAGAGTGGTAGATCTATTTAAATCCGTAGGACATAATTTAGTCCCGGTTAATATGTATTGTTAATTTCAATAAATCTGTTCCAAACCACTTATTTCAAAGGGTTATTTATTTATTTCTTTATTTATTTGGTTATTTCATAGCTTAAACTTTGCTGAATAAAGTTGACTTTCATTCTGGTTGGAAATTTTGGAAACTGCAATCCCAATAGAACTTACGAGAAAGGGAAAATGCAAACTAAATCAAGGAAAACTGATAAAATGTTTATTTGGTTTTTTTAGGTGAGAACTTATTTTAATAGATTAAAAGAATTGGAAAGGACATTGTAGGTCATCTAGTCCAAATCACCACACCCAGTCCAAGCAGGAGACCCTACACCATTTTTTTTATAGCAATAATAATAGCAATAACAGTAGACTTATATACCGCTTCATAGGGCTTTCAGCCCTCTCTAAGCGGTTTACAGAGTCAGCATATTGCCCCCAACAACAATCCGGGTCCTCATTTTACCCACCTTGGAAGGATGGAAGGCTGAGTCAACCCTGAGCCGATGAGATTTGAACCGCTGAACTGCTGATCTAGCAGTCAGCCTGCAGTGCTGCATTTAACCACTGCGCCACCTTGGCTCTTTCTGACAGATGGCAGTCCAGTCTCTTCTTGAAACCTTCCAGTGATGAAGCTCCAGTGGTGGGATACAGCCGGTTCGCACCTATTCGGGAGAACCGGTTGGTAACTTTCTAAGTAGTTCAGGGAACCGGTTGTTGGAAGAAATCTCCTTTTGTTTTTTTCCACTTTACAGGGCTAATCCTGTAAGGAAGCCAGGAAGGAAACATTCTAGTGTTGTTTCTAGCCTAATCTTTATTGACCTGCTTACAGAAACTGCCTCTCCGGTTAATCCTTATTGCATTATAACAGCTAAGGCAAGCACCGATTGATGTGAGTGATGCTGAGTTGGCTACACCCACCAAGTCACATGACCACCGAGCCATGCCTACCCAGCTGGTCATTAGGGCAGAGAACTGGTTGTTATATTACTTGAATCCCACCACTGTGAAGCTCCCACAACTTCTGGAGGCAAGCTGTTCCATGGATTGATTGCTCTCACTGTCAGAAAAGTTCTCATTGTTTCCAGGTTGAACCTCTCCTTGTTCAGTTTCCATCCATTATTCCTTGTCTAGCCTTTAGGGGCCTTGGAAAATAGCTTGGCCCCCTTCCTCTCTGTGGCAGCTCCTCAAATATTTAAGATGTAAGTGCTGAATTTCAACCAGTTTCTGATTTTGTTCTCTTTTCCATGCAGGCACACAACTTAACCACCGTAAGGTGGCAATATTTGAAGCAATTCATATTGGAATTGGTACAGAAATTACATAAAATATATGGAATACAGAAGCAAGAATAACTGAAAAGAAATAAATCAAATCAACCAAATACATTCATCTCAATGTTTAGGTCACACAGTAGTTTGGATTTTGTTGCTTTATACGGTGTATACAATATAAAGCTAGCCACATATTGCTATTACAGAAACATCAGTGATATTCGGTAAAAATATTAAATACTAGAGAATATTAAATATTACAGAATAGGATATAAATCAATAGATGTTATATCTACAAAGTTCCAAAAATACTGAGCTGGTGACCATAGAAACTAAAAATAAGCAAATAAGCAGTTTCTTAACATAAAAGAAAGCACTTTCTTAACATAAAACACTTTCCAACTATTCATGTCATTATCTCATGTGACTGGGCTTCAGCTCATTAAAAACAACTCCTTTTAGTCCAAGAAATTTGTTGAGAGTCCTTTTGCAAATAGTTGAACATATAAAACCAGCTCATTTTAAAGGTGTATGGATAGTAGACTTTGGACAATAATTGGGAAGAGGAGCTTCATGACAGACATCTCCAGTTTTAAGAAACCTTTTTTAAAAAAAATCTCAGCATTGAAAAGACCAAAAGGTTTATGCCGGAGTTTTTATGTATTTTGTTCTGTAAAATGTTGGGAAACAGTGTTACTGATTTTCAGCAATTACTGTGGTAGGGGTCTCTCGGAGCTTAGGATGCTCCATCCTTATTCAAAAATCGAACAGCACTCTAGTGTTTTGAATATCTTTTTTTTTATTCCTTGTTTGTTTGGTTTTTTGGCAAATAAAGTAATTTGAGTACTCATTATACTAAATTGTCAGTTGGATCTTATTTTTTTATTACGAGCAAAACAAATAGGTCAAGAAGCATTGTCCTCACTTATTCGCTACATCATTACAGGGCCAACTGCACTGACTATCTAACAATATCAGATACCCAGCGAATGTGTTTCCTATGTTTGTCTCAGAATGAAATCTGTGTTTTCATTAAAGATGTTCCTGTAGCTCACAATAGGGGAAGCCATGGGTGAACAATCTTTTCAGCTCTGGTGAATGCATATAATGATGGGCTGGAAAGGGGTGGGGGGAGGTAGTAAACACATAGGGACACATAGAAGCTCTAAAAACATCTTTGCAACCTCAGGGCTGCTGAAATTAGGATAATTGGGAATGATGTTAGGGGAGGAAATTTAAAGCCATCAACATCTTCTTCTCTTGTATGTCTTTCATGGTTTGAGAAGGACAGCTGTTGTTGATTTTTCTCAAAACCATGAACCATAGTCAAAATCTCTAAGTTGTATTCTGATAGGGCTCAAAAGCTACCATACATATATGTGTGTGTGTGTGTGTGTGTGTGTGTGTGTGTGTGTGTGTGTATGTATGTATGTATATATGTATGTATGTATGTAGCATTTGTAGTGATAAATAAATAAAGGGAGACTAGTATAGATCTATTTCAAGCTATTTAGCTCTCATCAGCTAGCCATACTCTTACTGGGATTTGAGCCTGTGCTGTATTACATATTAGGCAGTTGTGTTAGCCACTAAGCCACAGGTTCTCCTCCTTTATCAGCTGAGCCATGGAAATAGATATGTATTTTGTGTCACAACCCCTGGTATGCCCAAATATGGGAGGAAGCATACTGCTTCCTTTCTCTGTCTATTGGCTCATCCCATGTATGTATGTATGTATGTATGTATGTATGTATGTATGTATGTATGTGTGTCTGTGTGTCCCAGCATAACTCTGGAATGCCTCCAGCAATTTCAACCAAACTTTGTACACAGATGACTTACTCTCTGGAGAAAAATACTGGGGGGGGGGGGAGTGTTGTTGTTCTGTTAAGATACAGCCTGTTGTGCATTAAAATGGCTTCAATTGTACAGTGCAGTAGAGTTGCCATGGTAACGGCTTCACAGTACTCCACAAGGGGGCTCCCTTTGGTAAGGGGGAAAATCCAACATTAGAAATTATGTTTGGTCTGGACATTTTCCCCTATAAATAAATAGCCAGGCAGCCTCGGCTTATCAGCTAGTCTTATAATAAAAAAGGGAAATTTCTTAAGGACTCTTCCTGCCATGTAGCACCAGCTTAGTTCAAATTACAATATATTATTCACATAGTATGTGAATGAAGCCTGACATTTAAAAAGGAATAATCACAGCTTTCAACATTAATAATATAGGAAGGGTAAAATGTTCATTTATAAAAGACCGTGAGCTGGCCACCTTAGAGAAAGCAATAGCATGGACCGACAATAAACAGATACGTGGCCCGACAAAACCGCGCTCGTCAAAATAGCGGCGACAAAACCGCCTCGCTAAAACCGCGATGTCATCACTGCGACATCATCACCGCAGCAACAACAGCGCGGCAACAGAAGGGCGCTTTAAAACAGCGCGGCGACAGAAAGCCGATTTAAATTAAGGTAAGTGTTAGGATTAGGTTTAGGGGTTAGGTTTAGGGTTAGGTTTAGGGTTAGGTTTAGGGTTAGGTTTAGGGTTAGGTTTAGGGTTAGGTTTAGGGTTAGGTTTAGGGTTAGGTTTAGGGTTAGGTTTAGGGTTAGGTTTAGGGTTAGGTTTAGGGTTAGGTTTAGGGTTAGGTTTAGGGTTAGGTTTAGGGTTAGGTTTAGGGTTAGGTTTAGGGTTAGGGTTAGGGTTAGGGTGCTGAGTGCTTGAGAAGGCGCGGATTTGCCCTCCGTGGTTATGTCGTCGCACTAGGGTCGCCTTTTTCCTTAGTGCTTCGGACGGCGTGGATTTGCCCTCCGCGCTTATGTCGGCGCGGATAAGGGCTTCGCGGTTTTGTCGGTGAACCAACAGATATACATGAAGAAAGAGGAGGGGGGGTGTTAATACTTTTAATGTGTAAAATGCTTTTTTAAAATAAGAAAAATAAATGCAAATGGTTCTTTTTATGTGCCTTTAGAGAAGGGCTCTATTATCTATTACATCTGCAATATTGCAATGCTCATCTTAAGCATTTTTTAACTTGATTTTCTGAGAAAATACGCATGGCGGCTGCTATCCTATTCATGCATATTTCAGATTATGTCCAGCTGAATTATGATGTGATTTTCATCCAAATGAATTTGCCTAGCTACACTTTTAACTGAAAATAAGTCTCACTGAAGTATTTCAAAATAGAAAATAAATGAATCTGTGTTGTGCTGTGTCTGTTTTATTCAGGAAACAATAAATATTCTGTTGTAAAATGAATTATGCAATAAGGAATAAAAACAAAAAGTCAATGAAATCACTTCCCATGCATTTGAAAGAATTTTAAAAGAAACAGCTACTTTACAGCTGAAATAAACTGACAGCTCAGACATTAAAGTTACCAGTATTAGAAACCTCATATTGATCCTGTGTGATTAAAAAAACCCACAATTGTGCTCTTATACATAATACATTACACTTACAGCAGTCTGCAAAATTTGATAAGTGTTTAGTAAAATATAAAGTAAATGTATTTATAAAATGTACTTAAAATGGAGTGATGCTGAAGTCTTATGTGAAACTAGGAATGAATAAATCATGTAAGGCAGGTGACTTCATAATCTGCTCTTAATTCTAATGATTTCTTTCCAATATCCTGGATTTCTTAAAGAAATGTAAGTAATGCTGGGCTTATTTCTGAAATAAGAGAATTACTAAACATAGTTATTTACATAGTGCAATTGGTTTAGTGTAATTAATTCAAAATAAAAGCATTATAATTAGTGTAATATAAAAGTGAAAGCAAAAACTCTTTTTGGCCCTTTGGCATCAAGAAATATAAAACTTGTAAACAGTGAAATATTCCCAAAAGTTTCTAATAAGATCTTCAAATCAAATTTTAGCCCAATTGACAGACAATAAACATAACAGAAAGCCAGGATAAAAAAAACCCATTAATGATTATAATTAATTAATAATCTTACCCAATATCAAATAAGTGAAGCAGTTTGCAGGAGAAATCTCAGTTTAAATGTATTTTAGAATATATATAAAAAAATTAACAAATATTTTGCAATGGAAACTTTGAAAATTTGCCACATTCTTACTGCTCTTCTCTTAAGTAACCACATGCTAGTTACACCCATTGGCCAGATCCTTCACTGGCTTACTGCTGACATTCACGCTGATTGAAACAAGTGCCAATAATAACAGCATAATTCTAAGGGAGAACACAGGAGGAAGTACTTCACATTAGATACACATGGAGTATTGTTACAATAATCATATTGGGAAACATTATGAGATCATGAATCTACATTTCTTTGAAATTAATGAGGATGAAGTTTGTCCTATGTGTAGGAGCCCCACTGACTTTAATTATACTTCCTATGCAATCCTAAATTATCACCTTTCTCTTTGTATTTCTCTATATAAAAATAAGCATATGCATATAACAAGCACATACGTGTATTTGTAAGTGTGCTTATGTGTTCATGAATTTATTCCACTGCTTTATTCAAAATAACTCAACTTTCAACATTCATTTCAGAATTAATTTAGGGATTATATTTATTTCCCATTATCTCTGCTTACACTTTTCATAAGTTTTGCCATTTTTGATTTTCCCATCTTTGCAATTCAGCAGACAGAGATCCAAATCCAACACAATATATATTGGGAAATTCAGAATTCGGGAATCGAACTGTGACGAAATAGAGACAATAATTCAAAAAGTTTACTTGAAATTTACTTGATAGAAAGATTCCTGACTCCCATTCTAATCATGTGGAGAAAGAGGTGACTGACCTCCGTGATTGATTTCCCAAGTCTCAACAGCACATTATCCCTTGCTGAATTTAAATCAGCAATGCTTAGGCCATAGGAAGAGACGTCATGGTATATGGCAGTTATGGCAAACCTTTTCGGTACCGAGTGCTTAAACTGGAGCGCATGCACATGCCAGGGGCCCCAGAAACTCAAAGACCAGCTAGCCAGTGTGCATTTGCATGCCAGCCATCTGGCCTTCTGGTTTCAGCACGTGCATCCATGCCAGCCAGCTGGTCTTTGTGTGCACCAGAGCCCCCAGAAATCCGAAGACTAGCTGGCTGGTGTGCATGCGCACCCAGTTACCTGGTTCTTTAGGTTACCTGAAGACTAGATGGCCAGCATGCGCATCAGTGGTGGGTTTCAATTTTTTTTAGAACCTATTTTGTAGGTGTGGCCTGTTTTGTGGGAGTGGCTTGGAAATCATGTGACTGGGTGGGAGTGGTCAACTTGATGTCACTCACCAGGAGATGTTATGGATTGGGTAAAATGTGGTGAAGCTCACTTAACAACGTTCTTGCTTAGCAACCAAAATTTGGGGCTCAATTGTAGTCATAAGTCAAGGACTATCTCTGCCTTCCTCTGCATGGCAGCCTTGTCCTAGTAAACTATTTCTCCTTTCTGGCAATTTTCCTCTCTGTTAGAGGCACCAAAATAATCCAGACAATATAAGGTTTCCTGCTGCAGCAGGAAGTTGGACTAGATGACCTCCCAGTAACCTTCTAGCCCTAAATTGCTGTGCTGGTTTTCTTTCTTTTTGGGGTGTGGCCATGCCACTGTGGAATGGGTAGACAAAAGTACAGCAAATTTATGGCACCAGTACGCCCGCAGTGGTGTGCATGCATGGAAATCACAAGAGCAGCTGGTGATGGCGCATGCCCAGAGAGAGAGCTCTGTATGCCACTCTGGTATGCATGCTATAGAGTCACCATCATGGGTATATATGGCATGAACTTGGGGGAACGGGCAATGAGATGAAACCTAGAGAACAGTCAAATAAAAGGAAGCCTAGCCAGCAACAGTAATGTCAACAGGACAAGAGACCAAGAACGCTCTCCTGTTTGGGAGCTGAAAAGGTTGGTTGGAGAGAAGAACTTTTAGTCTTGCAAGATTCTGTTAAACCTTACAATAAAGTAGAATTTACTGATCTGATCATGTTTCTTTTCTGGTCTACTTTGTAAGGCTGACGTCTCGCAGCGTTCCATGCGCTGTCAGTGTTTAGTCATGCTGGCCACATGACCACAGAGACGTCTTTGGACAGTGCTGGCTCTTCGGCTTTGAAATGGAAATGAGCACCACCCCCTAGAGTCGGAAATGACTAGCACATTATGTGTGAGAGGGAACCTTTACAGTTATATTAAAGACAAAGAATTATATACACTGTATGATTTACTTTCTTGTTCTATTTCCAAATGTATTTAAGAGTGTTTTCTTTTCTTTAAGCAAGCTTGTCATTCCTTTACATAATTGTTTGGTTTAAAAAGGTGTCATTACACTGAAACTCAGGAGAAAGAACATTTAGAATCACCGCAAAACAAACACAGTTTTATGAGTTTAATGACAGGCAGGTCAGGAATTGCTCCCCAATCTTACACACTTTTCAGCTCACTGATGACTTAATCCAAAGTGTTTTCTTATCTTGAAAGTTGCATCGTGGCGGTGATTAATTGATGTGAATGATGGAATCATTCCGCACTGGAAATTATTTTTTTCCATCTTTCCAGTAATAGTACGTAGCACAAACACGGATGTATCCTGTCCAAAACGAAATGCAAGTTGATTGTCAAAGCATTCTTTCAATGTTTGGAAAGAATAGTAGTTGTGATCCCCCAATATCCCTGTTCATACTATTTCCCAAGAGCCTTATATCCACACAGTCTATAACAGTATAAATAAGAAGTTTACCATTCTTCTTTTTTAGAGGCGAATCATAGATTTGCCGGCATCTTTTATTCCTCCTGCTCGGCGGTACTCTACGTTCAGGATTTTTGCAGGATACTCTTTTGTGCCTTGCCATGTTGCCTGATCTTTCAAGATTTTAGGAGCAGAGACATGATTACCTGGCCTCTTTAGTCAACCTGCCTACTCAGGTGTTTTGAGAGTTTCTGAAGCATGAGTATCTCAGGTCCCTCTTTTATAAAATCTATAATACTATGACACTATTACTGTGGCCCTTTGTTTGATACAACATGACCATATATAGCAACTGCCAGCTATTAGCGGGGGGGGGGGGGCATTTTCTTTCAACAAAATGAAATATCTTAAAATTTACAGACTAGTTCACTGACAATTATTAAAAAGCAACAAAATGGTCTTTCAGAGCTGAAGGATAAGGTAGAAGTTCAATGTTCTCTACACATTTGTGTTAGAAGTAAGACCCACTAATTTCAATGAAATTTGCTATCAGGTGCTCTACATGGGGCTGCCCTTGAAGAGCATCCGGCGACTTCAGCTAGTCCAGAACGCAGCCGCGCGAGTGATTGTGGGCGCACCTCGGTTCACCCACATAACACCTATCCTCCGCGAGCTGCGCTGGCTACCTGTTGATCTCCGGGTGCGCTTCAAGGTGCTACTTGTCACTCATAAAGCCCTTCATGGTAGTGGGTCTGCGTACTTGAGAGACCGCCTCCTGCCAATTACCTCCCTGCGACCAATTAGATCACATAGATTAGGCCTCCTCCGAGTTCCATCTGCCAGTCAGTGCTGACTGGCAACTACACAGAGGAGAGCCTTTTCAGTAGTAGCTCCGACCCTTTGGAACGATCTCCCCGTGGAGATTCGTACCCTCACCACCGTCCAGACCTTCCGCACAGCCCTTAAGACCTGGCTAGCCCGTCAGGCCTGGGGACAAAGATAACTGTCCCCACCCGAAAGATGAATGAATGTTGCTTACTATTTTACTTCTATGTATTGTTTGTGTCTATTGTCTGTATACCCCCCCTCTCATTTTATGTAAGCCGCCCTGAGTCCCCTCAGGGAAAAGGGCGGCCTATAAGTATTAATAAATACTCAAATACTCAAATACTTATAATCATAAAGAATGGTAGTTTCTACTTTTATTTATCCAGACTTTTTTCTATTTTGTTTTAACAAGGAGAGTAGTGGTTATTTAAATAAAAACAAACTATATCAATGCCTCAGTTGTCCAAATGAGAAACAACTGCTCCCTTTTTTTTAGTTTTACTACATTAGCAACTTTTACTCCTACTCTTAAGTCATGGTGAACTTTAAAATCTGAAATGCAGGAAGTGTAGTTGTTCAACCTATACTTCGCAAATTTTAGCTTTATTTATGTTTAGTTTAGTTCTCTTTAGTTATGCTTGATATAACATAAACGTGAGCCAGCCTTTTCTGAAATATTACTTTTGACTCATATTCAATTCTTATTTATCATTTTTCCAATGTATAAAAACAAATTACAGCAAAGTTTAAAACTACAGACTTCTGAATCTAAATAAAAACAAAAACCCACAGAAAAAAATACAGAACGCAATTCTTCAGGTGTCTATAGACGTAAACTGTAAATTTAAATAATTTTGAAACATTTTTCAATAGAACAAGTAAGCTTTAGAAGTGCTAACCGTCCATATCCACATTAAGAAAATAGAAGTTGAATAGCCCATATTCTTGCAATGCATGAAATTTTTGGGAAAAATAATTAGATTTCTGTCCTTTATCCCATTATTCAGAAGGGAGGGAAAAGGGGGGGAAGCATTTGCCTGCAGGTTTTTAATTAACATTATCTCAACCTGTTAATTTTTCATGCTAATAGGAATCAAACTGTCATCCAAATATCTTCCGAATAAATTTCAACTTTTAATAGGAAGAAAACAACAGAATTTTGCCTGAAAGAAGTATCGAAGTCTTACTAACATATTAGAGGATCCAATAATAACTTTTATTTATTTTAATTATGGGACTCTCCTGGAATATGTTCAGAATAACAGTTATAAGGGACAAAGGAGGTCATCTAGTCTAACCCCCTGCTCAAGCAGGAGACCTTATGCCAGGGGTGTCAAACTTGCATCATCAGAGTGGCATCATGTAACATATTGGGACTTTCCCCTCTTTGCTAAACCGGGTATGAGTGTGGCCAGCACATGATGCATCCGGCCCATGGGCTGCAAGGTTAACAGCCCTTCCCTATACCATTCCAGACAACTGACTGTCTAGTCTCTTCTTAAAAGCTTCCAGTAATTGAACACTCACAACTTCTGAAGGCAAACTGTTCCACTGGTTTATTGTTTTCACTGTTAGGAAATTTCTCCTTTGTTGCGTCCTCCTGACGCAGCCAGCAGCCAAGCCACACCCCGCCGCATCCTGATTGGTCCAGGTGCAGCTGGCTGCCGGCAGGAGATTTGCTCACCTCCTATTGGTCGCTTGAGTCCTGAATACTGTTGCTATTAAAGCCTGTTAATAAAGCATTCTGAAAGTTACCTCACGCCTCGTCTCGTACATAAAATCCTTAATTCCAGGTTGCTTCTCTTCTTAATTAATTTCCATCCATTATTTCTTGCCTTGCTTATGTGCTAGTCATTCCTGATTCTAGGGGAGGTGCTCATCTCTGTTTCAAAGCTGAAGAGCCAGCACTGTCCAAAGACGTCTCCATGGTCATGTGGCCGGCATGACTAAATGCCAAAGGCGCATGGAACACTGTTATCTTCACACCAAATATGGTCCCTATTTTTCTACTTGCATTTTTACATGCTTTCGAACTGCTAGGTTGGCAGAAGCTGGGACTAATAATGGGAGCTCACTCCATTATGTGGCGCGAGGGATTCGAATTGCTGAACTGCCAACCTTTCTGATCGACAATCTCAGTATCTTAGCCACTGAGCTACCTCATCCCAAACATCCTTCTGTTCATGCAGCCTAAAATTGCATTGGGGTTTTTGGCTGCTGCTACACACTGCTGGCTCAAATTTAAGTGGTTGTGCAGTAGGATTCCAGGATCCATCTCACAGATACTGCTATAGAGCTAGGTTTCACCTAACATATATAGCTGCACATTTTCCTCCTTGCCTACTTTTCTCTACATTGAATTTCATTTTGTTAGATAAGGCCCGGTGTTCACATCAGTCGAGATCCATCTGGATCTTGAGCCTGTCCTCTGGGATGTTGTCTATTCCTGCCAGTTCACTATCACCTGCCAATTTAATGAGTTTCCCTTCTATTCTGAATCATTTATGTAGATATTGAAGAGTACTGGGCCTAAAACAGAATCGTGGGTACCCCACTGTTTACCTCCCTCCATGTTGGTGTAGTTCCATTGAGGACTGCACCTTGAGTGTGGTTTGTCAGGCAGTTATATATCCATCCATCTGGTGGTGATGCTGTATATTCCACATTTTCTTTTAGCTTACCAAGAAATAAGTTGTGGTCTACTTTGTAAAATGCCTTACTGAAGTCCAAGTATATTATGTCCACTAAATTTCACTGACCCATTAATTTAGTGGACTATATGAGTATACTGTTCTAAAATATTCATTTCAACCACATTTTCCCCATGCACTCATGGGAGATTTCAATCACGCATTTATATTAATATTGATTTAACAATTGAAATTATTAAATAAAAATACATTTCTCTAGGAATCATTTCATGTATTTAAAAGAAGTCATATAATAAGCACCTTTATTTAAAAAAATTGCCCTAGATTCCTTATTTCATATTCAATCTGAAAATAACTTTTATACTATATATATATATATATATATATATATATATATATATAATTTTACAATGAGTATTGCTGAGTCATATTACTTCCATTCTATGTATTCTTAGAATTCTAATAGTTTTCAATTAATGTTTCAAATTGATAGATATATTGCAATTAATTTCCCCAGATTATTCCTTACTTGAGTCATATTATAACTTCCTTTTTTTTCTATTCTGTAAAAGCATTATTAAAATCCCACTGAATTAAATTTTTGAACCCGCTTCATGCAAACTAGCACCCTTTTAACTGGTTCACTAATTTTTACGTCACAAAGATATTTTGCCATGATTTGAAAAATATTTTGCTTATAGCATCTCCATAATCTTTGATGAACATAGGCTAGTTAAGGCTTGTATTATCACTCCTTGTAAATTATTGGGGATCATAACCTTTTTTTTCTATCTTTCAAATATTTGGAGTTTGACTCCCATCATATTTAGACATACAGTATGTACCTAGATTGAGGGCAATAGCTGTCCAAGGCAAAGCAATAGTATCACTTTGAGTAAAGCTCTCCTAATCACACATTTTATAATTTCTAAAATGCAGCAGTTCCCATTCCAATGTCTTTTCTTCTACTATTATAGCTTTAAAGAGCCATGGTGGCACAGTGGTTAGACTGCAGTACTGCAGGCTACTTCTGCTGACTGCTGGTTGCCAGCAGTTAGGCAGTTCGAATCCCACAGGCTCAAGGTTGACTCAGCCTTTCATCCTTCTGAGGTCGGTAAAATGAGGACCCAGATTGTTATGGGGCAATATGCTGACTTTGTAAACCACTCAGAGAGGGCTGTAAAGCATTATGAAGCGGTATATAAGTCTAAGTGCTATTGCTTAGTGCTATCAAAGCTTCTATGTGTGGCAAATAAAAGAAGCAGAGAATTAAGCCACTTGCTCCGCATGAGATTCCACATGTTCTAAAAAAAGCAAACAATCATTTGTGTCTCTCTAAAAGAGTTTGGATCTAATGTACCCCCAAATTGTCATATTTGTCATATTTCAAACTATGATCAAGAGTTTTTTCCCCAACAGTATATTTTACAGAGACACGAAAAGCAGTCCAAGTGATGCTCAAAAGGTTTATTGTTCAGCATGAATGGTTGCAGAAACTTGGTGGGTCAGATATCACAATCCTCATCTCCTGACATGTTGCTTTGGGGATTGAAGTTGTCCTGTTTCACGAGCTGAAGATGGCTAGGCTGAGAAGGAGCTCCTCCGGTAATGAGACTGCCGCACACCTTTATTAAAATGATCAAAAAGGTTGGCACAAACATATATAAATGTATGAACAAATGTAAATAGAGAAGAAGAATTACCATTTTACAACTTGTAAAAGCAATACATAAAAGCTGCTGTATCTTTAAACTCGGCACAAGAAGGCTCTTAAACTCGCCATTAATTGAAAATAGTGGGAATTAAGTCGTAAGAAATATATTTCATTAATTTCAAAGTAAAATAATAGGTCTAGTACTGCCTAATCACCTTTTCACGATAAAGAGTTTCCTGCATGATTATTCAATAATTGTACATTTGAAAGTATTTAGGTAATAAATTGTACTGGAAAATTGAAACCAAAAAGAAAGCAGCACAATGCTTTCCTTCTGTATAAGAATTTCTCTCCTTCTTTTCTCATTCGACATTTCTTAATCTTCCTTTCAAAAGTGTTAGTTATTTTTTAAAACCTTTTTTATACAGCCTCCTTTGTCTTCTACCAGTTCTTCTCCTTTGTTTTAATCGCCTACTGCGGTGCAGCCTCCTGTTTCTGCTGCTCTGGCACATGTACCGCGACATAGTTTACAATTTTCAGCCCAAGATAAGCCGGAAATTCAATGGGTCATCCTCAGATGGTGGTGTTATTCTGACTACGGAAATACACAAACAAACCACAACTAGACTTTTGTGTCAATTCGGTCAGTCTTTAGAAAATATGAATTACAATACATTATTATTCTTAAGATTATTGCTATGTAATAAGACATCATTGTACTATTGTACTCCTTTTTTTAAGCACTGCTTTCTACCTGTGTTGTTATTACAATGACTACTATGTTGCTGGGAGATGATTTGATCAATTTTCTTCGCTTTATTTTCCAGCAAAGAATTGTAGGCAACAGCTTTGAAACAACACAGATTTGCAGGTGATCTGATCATCTACTCATCCATCCAGAAACAAAACTTCAGCTATTTTTTAAAATGTTTTTTTAAATGCTGAATGTAAACAGCCATTTAAAAAGCCTTACCTGCCACTAGTTTTCTGCTCCAACTGCTGAACTGTTTTGTTAATAACTAAATAGCAGTATATAACTGCTACATTGATGACATCATAAAGATAAATTGTGACATAATTCATGCCAGTAATATGAAGTATAACTTCTCAATATTTTTGTCTTTTCTTTAAAAAAAATGATTTTTCCCCATTCTTCTTGATAAATTATATCATTCTAATTTAGTTATTTTCATATTTCAGCATTGCATCATTGTCTCAAGAATGATTGGATTGGATTGGATTTATTACATTTATATGCCGCCCTTTTCCCCGAAGGGGACTCAGGGCGGCTCACAATTCAAGTCAGGGAAGGGGGTACAGACAGGGGATAAAAAAGACGAACATAACAATACACAATTTAAAAGCACACAACAGCCATACCATTCGAGGAGGGGGGCAAAAGCTCTTTAGCCCCAGGCCTGTCGGAACAGCCAGGTTTTAAGGGCTTTGCGGAAGGCCTGGAGGATGGTGAGGGTTCGAATCTCCATGGGGAGATCATTCCAGAGGGTTGGAGCAGCCACAGAGAAGGCTCTCCTCCGGGTAGTCGCCAGTCGGCATTGGCCGGTGGATGGAATTCGGAGGAGGCCTAATCTGTGGGATCTAATCGGTCTATTGGAGGTAATTGGCAGCAGGCGGTCTTTCAAGTACCCAGGTCCAATACCATGAAGGGCTTTATAAGTGACGACTAGCGCCACCTCACTGAACTAAAAGCTGAACTTTATTAGAAGCCACGATACCCATATTTCCCTCCTTATTAAATATTGCAGTGCTTTTTGGCTGTAATTTGCAAACTTGAGTGCATTGCATTAATAAACATACAAACTTAGCAAAGCATGAGTAATAAGGGTTACCAGAGCCTCCTGATTTTTGTTTTTGAAAGACCTTAACTGCTACACAACTCAAAGCTGGGCAAAGTTTCTCAGTCACATCCTCTACTTGCCTGCCCAACAATTGTGGATCTACTCTCAGGATAGTATCATCTATCTAAGCTACAGGCAAAGACCTTTTGGGAATTGAGGATTTATCAACAAGCACTAGTTCCATACATCTCACAAGATCTCCACTGCTGCTTCTCTTGTGCCCAGAAGAGATGTAAAGCTAGATATCATAAGCATACTGGTAATATTTCACTTTAAAAGAGAGTGAGTTATTTGTGATTTCAAGTGGATTTTGAAAAAGACAGAGAAGATGGAGGCATCCTACAATGATATACCAAAAGATCCAACTTCTTCTCCCCAGAAATGCCCATTGAGGCCACTGCTCAGAAAGGAGTGGCATCTACGTAAAACAATGTCCACAACAGCCAACTCTGACATTTGGCTCAAAACAATATCAGTACTGATGTTAACAAATACCACTGAGAGTATAAAATAGATAAGAAGAACCACAGTTCCCATGTATATCTCACTGCTGGTCAACTACAAGAACAATCAATGTCATTTCTGTCCCATTTGCAAGAAGTGATTCACTATTTTTTCAAAAACTCTCAAGAGAGAGTTAGAAAAATTAGCAGAACTATTATTATTATTCACTTCTAGATCCAATAACTGATCCGTGACAATTGGCCTAGTTTCCATCCAATAATTCTCATTGATTAAGGTGTTGACTTGTATGTACTGGATGCTTATATCTGTACAAATTGGCATCAGGTAAAATGATTTGAGCCAGGAATGGCCACTGTTTTCTTTGGTTACTCCTGGTGTACTGGTGTACAGTCTGTAGCTTCAGTTTTGTGGGTATCCCTTAAAGACTTACTTAAGTATTAAACACCTAATACAATTACCTTCCAAAATTCTCCATATTTTATGTTATTCTACCTCAGAAATTGAAACTTTTGAGTTCTAATGTTTTTTTCTATTATACAACACTCCATCATTTTGTCTTTTGGTTGCTCATGGTTCCTAGCAATTTGAAAAGCCCATTGAAAACAATTTAACAAATGTACCTACTAGGATTTAACTGATGAGTGGAAATCCAATAAAGTTGCATAATGCTGGGGATATAATTGCACTTGAAGCATAAGACACTCCCTCAATTCCTTTGTAACTCATATGCCCAGTACAAATGTATTAACACATTTTTTTCAGTCACTAACCTGTAGCATTACGTACTGTTTTATAACAATTTTTGGTAAAATAGCTCTAGTTGAATTTGTAAGAATAAAATAAAGCAAACAAATTAATAGCATAAATGCAAGTACAAAAACATTAAAAATAAAATATTTAAAAGTAAAATTATAACTATAAAATTGTAAATAAACTACTCAGTGATTCAACTACAAATGAATATAGTACTACAATATAATAAGCAATTTAGCAATAAAATACTTTTACTATTAAAATGCTTGAGTTGACCCTGTTAATCCATTGATCAATTCATTGCAGTTACATGCTAGAAAGAAAATTTAATATCCATATAGATGATACAATAAAGTACATTACAGCCAACAATCTAAATATTTACCTTCTGCTTCTAACAGAAAGATCTTGCAGGCTGCTATACAAAAGGTTTGCTAGGGTCCTCTGATTTTATCCTTTTTATGTGCAAATTGTTATTCTACACAAGGATCCTCTTGAGCTATGAGAATTTTGTTTTCAGGAGGGACTTTGAGTATCCTAGGCAGTTGATAGTAGGAAGTAGGACCACTTTGTCCCACGTGGACTGTCTTTTCTTAGATGTAGAGGAGTTTACATTATGGTATTACATGAAGGGTTAAAGGAGGTTTAAATGAGTACTGTGTGGGACTTTGGAAGAGTAAGTTCATCAGATAACAGACTACTTGGGGGCTATACAGTCAACTTCCTGCTCCTGTCTGGATAAAAATCCTGCTCCAGCCTTCCTACACACTCATGTCTATACATCTGTGTCAACATGTCTCTTGCACAGGCACGTCCATTCCCAACAGCATCATAGGAGAAAGCCCAGATTGCAACAGTTCATACTCTGTTCTCTATTTCCACATCACCACAATGTTAGTTAATGTCTGTAGAACAAAACTTGTTTGACCCTTAGCTAGAATTACATTTCAGTGCTGTATTTGCTACACCACAATCCAGCTTTCCTCAGAAGTTTAGTCTTGAGAATTCTCAAGTTATTGTACCTCCTAGTCCTAATTCCCATCTGTAGAGAAGTTAATTAGAGGGTTGGTTATAATGAGCAATAATAGCAGGTGGAACTATTACAGTCCACTTCATTAGAAGACACAGAATAGAGGTAATGCTTCTTTGTGCCTTGTGAGTAGTATACAAAAGGTGAGATTTCTGGTTTCCAGTTAAATGAAGAAACATCCTAAAATAATTAGAATGGGCCACTTACTCAAACATCTGACCACTAATGTGCCAATTTAGATTTTTAGATCTTGAAAAATAACCTTTATTTTATTGAAATGTAATTGTGATACTGATGCTGAAGAGGGATAATGACTGAGTAGTTCTATGGGAGTCTGATAGATTCATTGCATAATCTGCATATGTTAGCACCATTGTTAAACCTGTCTGAAATATCTGATGGGAAAAATTCTATTTCATCAAATAAATGACTATACATATATGTACAAATGGGATGCGGTGGCTCAGTGGCTAAGACGCTGAGCTTGTCGATCAGAAAGGTCAGCAGTTCAGGAGTTTAAATATCTAGCACAGCATAATGGAGTGAGATCCCATTACTTGTCCCAGCTTCTGCCAACCTAGCAGTTCAAAAGCATGTAAAAATGCAAGTAGAAAAATAAGAACCACCTTTGGTGGGAAGCAGAAGTGGGTTGCTATTTTTTTTTACTATCAGTTCCAGCACGCTCCCGCATGCGCTCGTGCACATGTGCAGAAGCATCTGGGCTCCGCCCACCCACCACTGCTACTACTGGCTTGGCCGATCTGGGCCGAACTGGCATCAACCCACCTCTGGTGGGAAGGTAACAGCATTCTGTGCACTTTCAACATTTAGTCATGCCAGCCACATGACCATGGAGACGTCTTTGGACAGCGCTGACTCTTCGGCTTTGAAATGGAGATGAGCACCACCCCCTAGAGTTGGGAATAACTAGCACATATGTGCGAGGGGAACCTTTACCTTTTATGTACAAGTGTAATAATAGCTGTGCAATGATGCAGTTTTTTTGAATCCTTTTTTTCATAGAGAATGAATCAGAGAAACTATCCTGCAGTATCACCTTAAGCTTATACACCTCTTATGCATAAGAGTATGGGTCAAATGAAGTATCTTTGACCTTTTTCCATAATTTGTTCCTAGATATATTATTAAAACCTGTTTATAAGTACAGCATACATGGCAGATTTTGACTTTGCCTATATACAATTATACTTATTAGAGGTGGGGTAAATGATGAAACACATAATATGACACCATGATATAAATTCTGCTTTTTATGTGTCTGAATGAGAAATCGGTATGATGAACATTTAATTGTGTTAATAAAAACATGGGTTGCTCCAGTTACTTCCAGTCATACATTTCCATAGTAAACAACTCAGCTAAACCCTATTGTACTTCTACCATCTGTAAAAACCTGCTTGATCCTTTGAGTATGAGGGATTCTGGTTATATAAATCAATAATGAGAATAAACTGAAACCCACCAATCCAAACTAATCTTAATCAATTATGGCAAGTCTAACTCAAGCTGGCTTTCTAGATTTCAGCTGATGAATTAATTTGCTGATTTCTAGATTGAGATCCTTGGCCAGTGTGGGAGAGGTTCCTCACATTTAAGCTTAAAATCAAAATGCTACTGTGTTTCCCTGAAAATAAGTCAGGGTCTTATTTTCTTTTGCCCCATGAAATATGGCCTTGGGCTTATTATAGGGGAGGACTTATTATTTTCTGGGGCAGGTGAGAAATGAGGTGCGCCTTTTACCTTTCCAGCTCCGTCACGTTCCTTGCCATTGTGCTCAGGGAAACGGCTGGTAAAAAAAAACCCTTTCTCGTGAGTTCAATCAAACATCGGCCCAACACCACCCACCTCACCCCAATGGTAAAGGCAGCTTGCCTGGTTTCCTTCCCCACCATCCCTTTAGCAAGGGGTGGCAGGTGGGGGGGAAAGCAAGGTGTGCCTCTTACCTTTTCAGCTCCATCACGTTCCTCGTCCTTTCGTCCATTGAAACCCTGTTAAAAAAAACCTCATGAGTTCAACTCGCGAGGTTTTCTTTTACAAGGGGATTCAATAGGTGAAAGGGCAAGGAACGCAAAGGAGCTGGAAAAGTAAGAGGCGCGTCTCGTGGCCCAACACCACCCACCTTGCCCCAATGGTAAAGGCAGCCTGCCTGATTCTCTTCCCCACCGTCCCTTTAGCGAGGGGTGGCAGGTGGGAAGGGGAGAAGCGAGACGCGCCTCTTACCTTTCCAGGTCCATTGCATTCCTCGCCCTTTCACCCATTGAATCCCCTTGTAAAAAAAGCTCATGAGTTCAACTCGCTAGGTTTTTTTTTACAAGGGGATTCAATGGGCAAAAGGGCGAGGAATGCAGCGGAGCTGTCAGCCTCTGGTACTACTAGGATGCGTGTCTCACTTCTTCCCCTCCCAAACCTGCCACCCCTCACTAAAGGGACGGCGGGGAAGGGAACCAGGCAGGCGGCCTTTACTATTGGGGTGGGCGGTGTTTTTTTTGCATGAGAAGGAACAGGTGGGAGGGGGTGGATCGCATTGCTGGCCTGCTGCTGTTTTTGCGGCGGGTTTTTGCGTGGGAGGGAAGGGCGGGAGGTGGAAGCACTTTGCTTCGCCTGCCACTGTTTTTGCGGCGAGCCCTCTTTTCGCCCCACAAGCTGTACCGATAGGTGGTACAGTAGTAATGGCAGGGACCGGTTGCACATGCACTTAAATAGTTGGGAATGGGCTTATTTTCAGGGGAGAGCTTATTATGGTGCATGCTCTGAAAAGCCCGATTGGGCTTATTAGCAGGACATGTCTTATTTTTGGGGAAACACGGTATACCTTATTTATATACAATTCACCAAAGAATTACATTTATCAAGTAACATGTTAAATCCTGGAAATAGTTTAAGTAGTAATTTGACATTGATGTAGCAAACAATGGAAATAACAGTGTAGACTGACAGGTGTCAGTTGGTGCTTTTAATAGCATGCAACCTACTCAAGGAAGAGGGAAAAATTATAGGGCTGACTTGCAAGAGTTTGCAGAACACTGCATGCCAAAAATAGGTTTAGTGAAAGAGTTCCGAAAAGAATGAATATTTTGAAAAATTCCTCCCAGACTTAAAGCAATTGTAGACTTTAATTCTGGCCAATTCACTGAATTTGTGATAAATCATCAGGATGTGCAAAAAAAATAAATAAGACTTTTGGTGGATGTTGATTTGACTCCATTTTGGTGTGCAAAGCTGAAGTTACTCTGCAGAGACTTCAAATTATATAGAAAACAAAATTGAAGTGGTCACAGTAAGCAATTTAATTGACATGGGAGAGTTGAGTAACAAAGCAGGAGTGGGAACTTTTCCAAGTCTGACCTTGTAGATCTGAGGTTTAACTGCTCAAAATAGAGTTTCCTTCATTGGAAGGAGGTACTCCACTTGGAACATGCCACAATGCACTTTTGGACAATTTCAAACACATCTCTTCATCGAACAAAAACGGTTCTCAAAGTTATTTGGATTGAATTATTCATGTTGGCAGGTACTGTATATTGAAAACCCAACAAAGCCTATCTCCTCACTTTTTAAATTATGTTTTTGAAAGACTATTTAAAAAAATTCCTTCATCCTCAGTCCACATGAAAAAGGACACACTTACATCTATTTGATTGTTTAAGAACAAAAAAAATCAACTCTCTGCCCCCTCCTTCACAGGAAAAATTCTGAGCAGTTATGCTAAAAGAGTAATTGAAAAGCCACCAAGTTATCATTTCTCTATTGCATTTAAAATCTTTTTGTGAGGCTGTGATGATACAGAAAAAGCATGTCAATTTTGCAAGCGAACACTTTTTCCAATAGCTGCCCAGCTTAGCTTAAGACTGCTGAGGCAATCTGGAGTAAAAGGCAGGAGGTGATGCATTTAAACAATACCTATGGACCAGGGACGTGCAGTCAGGGGAGGCAGGGGAGGCAGAGCCTCACCACTGTCATCATGAAAAGAAAAAAAATGTAAAAGGAAAAAGGCAAGAGCTGAGGTCAGGCTGAGCTAGTTGCTGCCAGAGTCATTGTGGATGACTCTGCTTAGTGCTTAACTGTTTAAAAAAGCCTCTAAAAAAGTGCCCTCTACAGGAGGAGGTGGGAGAATGATGTGCCTCATCTAGTCTGGCGTTTTATGATCACTCGAGCAGAGTTAAGCGAGGGTTAAAAGCCGAAAAATTCCTGACGTAGATGAGGCATGTCGTTCTCCTGCATCCTCTGGTAGATGGCACTTTTTAGAGGTTTTTTAATACAGTTAAGGACTAAGCAGAGTCACCCATGGTGAAAGAAAGAAGAAAGAAGGAAACTTATTTAGCAAAGGAGAAAAACAAATGCTGTTGCTTTAAATCGGAACTGAGCATGCTTGGCTCTGGAATTCTGGGAGTTGAAGTCCACAAGTCTAAACAAATTGCTGCCTCACCAGCCATAAACCTCACCACACGTCACTGCTATGGACCAGTGGTGGGTTTCTAATTTTTTTAATATCAGTTTGCTCATTCTCATGCAAGCACGACACTTCATGCACAGGAGCGTCCAGGTGGATGGGCGGAGCCTCCTGTCATTGCTACTACCAGTTCGCTCAATCTGAACTTCTGCTATGGGCAGGTTCCAGGAACAGGACACTAAAGATTGCCAGAGAAGAAGGAAGAAAATAGCAGAAAATTCTTCACCCTCTACAAAAAATGCAAAGGAAATAAATTGCTTAATTCTCTTTCCATCCAAGAGATGGTTACTCAATCCAAACTAAGCTAAACCAAATAGCAGACAGCTGGTCCCTCGCAGCAGAGATGGGGGAAACAGAAGATCTATTGGTTTACCCCAGATTTAATTGATTTTTTGGGGGGAGGGCTGCATTAAGAGTAAGACCAGTGGCAGGGAACTGCAGAGCCCAAATAATCCAGATAAATCATAACAGCATTTTATGTTGAAATCAGCAGGTCGGTGTGCATTTCTTTAGTCATCTTTCCTTCCCTCTGCCCCCTCACACCCACAGTAACTTCATCTATACCTCCTAAAGCTAAAAACCAGACCCAGGTGTGAAAGAATGACACAAAAGTCCTCATCAATGAGAAGAAACTGATTGTGAAAACAGGTCCACCCACAAAGAGTTTCAGCATTGTTAAACTGAAAAAAAAAAAGCATTTTTGTAAGTCTGGAGGCATTATAGTTAAGAGAAATAAATCACCTGAATGTATGTGAGGTTGGAGAACATGGGGGTTTTGGAACTGATACCAGAGCATTTCCTTAGTTACAGAGGTAGTTAGCTTTCATTTCTGTCCAAGCAGAGTCTGGATACGTTTGGATTCTTACACTGAAAAAATGGCTCGATTCAATGAACTGAATTATTTATTCTAATTCTCTGATTTTATTACCTTGAAGGGAGAAAAAAGTTAATATCAATATAAAACAAACGACCGTTTAAAATTTTTTGAGAAACACCTTCTTATATCAGGAAGACAATTTTTTTGATTTTGCCTATTTTGGCGGCAACCTGTAGAAGAAGTGTTAAATTTGCCAGAAAATCAAGAGAAATGGTGGGGGTGTAAACATGTAGGAACAAGGTCACTATGCTACTTTTAAAAGTAATTGAGGTCCTTACATCAAGATACTGTCTGATTCTCCCCCACCCACCCCGAATATGAAAATGAAAGTTATAAGTTACTATTCTTTATCTCTTTCCTTGTCTCTTTTGGTAAATTCCATTCTCCTTTTCTATTCTATTCAGTGAAGGTACAGTATTTCAGACACAAGTTAGGGCTATCGGTTGTTCGGCCAAGATAAAATAATTTCCTAGTTAATCCCTTTGTCTCATATTTGGTCACATTTAAGCCACAGAAGTTGCCATATCAAAGAGATGAGGTCATAATCGCTAAATCCTTTAAATAAAAGTGCAGGAAGCAGGAGAGCTTCAGAAACCCAATCACCATCTAGCAGAACAAGCTGCACTGGCTTTGTTGAAAGACATGCTCCTCCTCTTGATCCTTGACTAACTTAGAACATCCCCAGAACCCCAGGAAAATGTCGCGATGTAGCTGCAGGAATCCTAACCGCAGCCGGCGACGACGAAAACGGGGTTCTGGAGGATCAAGGAAAAGACGGATGGGAAGAAGAAGAGGTAAGGGCATTTTTTAAAAAATGAAATGCATAAAGCCATGAAAACCAGCAAATAATCAAGTATTATTTTTATTGAAACAATCTATTTTCTTGATGGGTAAGAAAATTGAGATTTGAATACAGATGTTCTCTCTCAAGGTGAGCTCATCTCAAGTCCTTGGAAACCTGAAAGAAATAAATTCCCATTGTCTTTTTCTAGGATATTTTCAATTACTCAGTCTGTTCTACAGTCCTAGGATTAATTGGGGTTCCTTGGTCAAAGTGCTAATATTAAAGTGCTAACTGTTTCCTCCCCCCCTCAAGATTGTTCAAGGTCAATTGCCTCTTGCCACTTGTTTTTATCCAGGCATTTAGATACTAGAAGCTAAATACTAATCTTAGATTTCAGCTTAAATTTTTTGGGGATTGTATTGCTTATTGCATTCAATAGTTGAACATGTGTGCAAGAGAGAAAACCTTTAATTTTTTTATTTTTGTTTCCAGTCTCTGTAGCTCATACAGTTTACTACTACAGGAAGATCAAATAGCTTTGCCAGCCTCGCATTCTATGCAACAAGTTTTGGACATTTCGGTCATCACCAACCAACAAGATGATTTCTGAATGAACCAGAGTTTCAGCAAAGCACATGGTTTGACATTTCCGTTGCTGCTTCCCCAAAGAGGAGCATTCTGTCAATAAACCTGAAGCCGCAATGTCTTTTCTGAATTGTCAATTCCTATTGAAATTGTGTGTGTGTGTGTGTGAGAGAGAGAGAGAGAGAGAGGGAGGGAGGGAGGGAGGGAGGGAGGGAGAGGGAGAGGGAGAGGGAGAGGGAAAGAGAGAAAGAGAGAAAGAGAGAGAGAGAGAGAGAGACTTTTGGGAACAGGTTTTTGAAATTTTGCAACAACGTTAGAAGGATGGAATCTTGGAGTTTGAGGATCTTTCCACATAACAGGATCACCTAAAGCACCTCTGACCAAATACCATTTGTGGCTTGCAGACCTCTTAGTGAAAGAGAACCCACCACATTTTGTGGAAACCTCTTCCATTGGCTGAAAGCTTATACAGTCAAAAATTCCTCCTGACACCTTAAACCAATGAGTCAATTTCTCATTCTAGTAGAAACTGAAGTGAAATTAACTGGCACTGCCTGGGTGTGGTCATTCAGGCAGCTATGAATTCCATCTAAAAGTAGGATTTTCTCTCTAAATTCTTCAGCATAGGCAGTTCATTATATTGAAATAGAAATAATACCTGGGCATGCTTGTATGATTAATATATATTTGCTTCCAACAAATTGACAGCACTTCACTTCTAAAACAATTGACATCCTAGTATTTGTACAGTTTGCACTATATTGGACATGCACTCCAGAATCAAGTGTTTCAGGTCTATCTGTCACTAATCTATTATGAGTTCATTGAAGGTTCTGAGTCCCCATTGAGACAGGGAATAGAGTGTAATAAATGAGACCATATTGAATTAAATGTTCACAGAGCAGCCAGTTAAAGCTCACAGCACTATGCCCCTCATAGAAACTTGGCAATTTTAATATAGATTTGATTCAGTTTAATTTATTACCAATTTAATTTAATACCCCAGGGCGAGCTCAGGAGCGCCTGAAAATGGACCCCCAAAAATGGTCAAAACCAACCTGAAAACAGCCCAAAAATTGGCCTGAAAATGGCCAAAAATGCCTCCAAAACAGACATGCATGCGCTGGCCAGCTGGTGTTCAGTTTTCTGGTGCTCCAGCACACACACATGCATGCACATGCACATGTGTTTCAGTTTGGGCTCTCGGTGCTGAAAAGGTTCACCATCATTGTTCTATACCAATGACTGCGCCTTTAAGGATCCTTGTGTTAAAGTAATGAAGTTTGCAGATAATACAACAATTGTTGGTCTCATTTAAGACAGTAATGAGTCTGCCTAAAGGCAGGAGGTTAAACAATTGACCCTCTGGTGCAGCCTTAACAATCTGGAACCGAACACTTAAAACTGTAGAGTTGAAAATAGATTTTAGGAGAAATCCTCCTATGACCTCTTACAATATTAGACAACACACTATCAACGGTTGAGACCTTCCAGTTTCTGGGTTCTATGGTCTCCCAGGATTTGAAATGTACACCTAACATTAGAACCATCACTAAAAAGGCACAGCAGAGAATATTCTTCCTGGGTCAACTCAGAAAATTCAGATTTCCCCAAGGAGCTGTTGATGAAGTTCTACAGAGGAATTATTGAGTTTGTCACCTGTAATTCTATAACTGTCAAGGTAGATACAGACTTCAAGAGTTCGGTTAGAACTGAAGAATAAACCATTGCAAACAGCCTGCCTTCTACAGAAGGCCAATATACTGCAGAGGTTCAGAAAAAGAAAATATCTAGAGAGCCTTCACATCCTGGACGTAAACTATTTCAACTCCTCTCCTCATGCTGCTTTAGGGCATTGCATATCAAAATAACTAGATACAGGGAGAAGGGCAAGTTTTCCCCTTGTGCAAACACACTGCTGAACATCTAATTCCCCAGTATTTACCAATGTGCTGTAGCACTATTATCCTTCTCATACTTTTCTATTTCTCCCATTGGTATTTTATGAATATATTACTTCTTTATATGTACACTAAGAGCTTATGTACCAGAGACAAATTCCTTGTGTGTCCAATCACACTTGGCCAATAAAGCTATTCTATTCTATTCTATTCTACTCTACTCTACTCTACTCTACTCTACTCTACTCTACTCTACTCTACTCTACTCTACTCTACTCTACTCTACTCTACTCTATTCTCCATTCCATTCCCCATTCCATCTTGCATTCCATTCCATATTCTATTCTATTCTATTCTATTCTACTCTACTCTACTCTACTCTACTCTATTCTCCATTCCATTCCCCATTCCATCTTGCATTCCATTCCATATTCTATTCTATTCTATTCTATTCTACTCTACTCTACTCTACTCTACTCTATTCTCCATTCCATTCTCCATTCCATCTTGCATTCCATTCCATATTCTATTCTATTCCATTCCATTCCATTCAATTCCATCCTACACTACTCCTACTCTTACTCCCATTCTTGTTCTTATTGTATGGAATTTACAACACAGAAGGTTGTAAAAACTGTTTGTATGACCTTATTTTTGCTTCATTCCTATGCTTTCCTAATGCATTGATTCCTAAGCTTTCTAACAGCTAAATGATTAAAACAAAATTTAAAAAATCCATATTTTGTTTTGTATATTGCAAAAACTGTTGCCCTTAGCATTATATACAATAACTGCATTTATGCCACAGGCCTTCAATTACACTCCCCAAATGTATGCGTGTTTAGTAAAACATTCTGACATCCTGAAAAAGATTGCAGTAGTGGTTATTCTCAGGTTAGTGGGGAGTCTGCAGAAGCCCATAATGGATTGAGATCCTATATAATATCCTGTAGGATGATGCAAGTATTGTCTTTTGAAAGATATTTTTTGCAAAGAATCACTGAAATGTTTTCAATGACTCACTTAAAAATTCAGAGGAGCTACCTATAGAAAAGTGTAGATTTTGCTTCTTTGAAAGGAATTATAATTAAGCACTTTGCACATAGTAGTAATTTCCAAAAGACATTAAAAATCACTGCATTTAAATTTAGAGTTAGATTTTTGGCTTCATTTGGAAATCTTAGGTGCAGATGCATAGACACCACAGCTATCATTTCCTATTTAGCCAAATGAGTATATGCCTCTTTTTCGTTAAAGCAATAGCCATATAATCTTACTTTGCTAAATTCTGTTATAATATTCCAGTGTTCTCTTGTGATAGCATTTTTCTTTTAAGTGCTGCTGCTATTATTATTCAATTTTAATATAAAGTAAAAACCAAGAGGCATTTTAGTCTTCAAAATTAGATCTTCAAGTCTTTAAATCTAAGTAACACCCTACAGCTTCTAGATAGATAAAACAAAGGAATGGTTCAAAACTATCAACTTTCAAGAAAATTAATCCAGCTTTTATGTTGTATTTTAATAAATTTTTAACTTACATTTCTTTAAGTATAAAAACTCCAGGGTAACTAATCAAGTTCATTTAAATCTTTACTTTGCTTAAAGCTAGCGATTTTATAGTGGTTGATTAAGATTATTTTTTCTATGTCTATCACAAGATTTCATACAAACATGTTTCGTCCATATACGTACTATAGTTTCTTGTTGGTTAGAATCAAATGACTTAATGCACTTCTACATCACCATATCAATTTCCCAGTCCCTCAAAAGGGGCTTGAAGAAAATTTGTGGCTGATTTTATTCCATTCCATTCAAATGCTGGGCACATATCAATGATTATTTTTCTCTCCGCTGCCTATTTTGATGGTATTCAAATAATCTCCCAGCCCTACTCATAGTTTATTTCATGTATGTGCTTGGTGATTTTTCCTGCCACAAACTGCATGGTTGCTTTTAAGTGTGCATTTTTCGTACATTTATAATAATTATGTCTTGGGGAATATGCTACAGAGATTGGACATTTTTAAGATCTGAGGGGAATTTGGGAGTTGAGAGCCAGAATAATGTAAAAGTCTTCGCTAACAGAAAACTAATAGTACACAAGTTCCTCCGAGTCTCAATATGAATTCAGATGTACTTGCTGAGGGAGAAATAAGTCAGTTTAGCTAACCAACAGTAATGATCACATAGATCAGTGGTTCCCAAACTTGGCAACTTTAAGACTTGTGGACTTCAACTCCCAGAATTGAAGTCCACAAGTCTTAAAGTTGCCAAGTTTGGGAACCACTGACGTAGATGATAAGCTTTTGTGGATTCAGTACAAAGACCCCATATGGAAGACTTTAGATCAAGGGTCCCTTGTGTCAGCAGCAGGCCAGTGCATGCCCATGCGTAGCTCAAATTGCATAGGCTGGTTCCAATGGCGGGATTCAAATAATTGAACAACTAGTCCTCTCCCCTAATGGCAGGCTGGTGGGTATGGCTGGGGTGGGCATGGGCACGGCCAAGGGGCATGGCAGCAAGGACTCCTCACTACTCCCATCCAAGCACAAAGATAATGCAAAATCCTCCCTTCCACCCCATCCCAGAGCAAGTAATTCAAAATCCTCACTTCCACCCCATCTCAGAACAGCTTGTCAGGCCTGCATTTATATTCCTTTTAGAATTATGGCCTGCCACACTTTCTCTTATTTCATTATGCTGTTTCTTTAAGTATAGTCAATGGGAGGGTGGATTAGAAGGAGTAGAATTGTGGAATGTATTGTTTTCATTCTTTACTAGAAGCAAGGTCATCCTTTGTCTCCGCACTTTCACACCTGACCAGAAGAAGCTGGGCATGGACGTCAGCTTGGAAGGAGAAGATTGGACCATGTGATGGACTGTGGGTGTGGGGACACGATCATGAACTTTTAACTGGGTGGGATTCTGATGTAACTTCCAGAGTAGGGACCCCACAGCTATGTGCCAACATGCCTGCTTTATTAAATTGGAACTTTAAGCATAGTTTTATATATGATATAACTACATAAAGAAGGGAGAATGATAATAAACTATACTGCATGGAAGATGGAATTTTTGGTATTAAATATTATGGATGTTCAGCTAAAATAGGATATGAGGATTTGATGTTAATAGAGGATTTTACAAACAAGTAAATGAAATGTCAGCAGGTGTTATGGATTAATTTTTTGGCATAGTTAAGGATGAAGGATGTTTAAATAACTGTAGTCAACTAAAAGTGGAGGTATAATGATGTTAATATGGTAAACATTTGAATTAAGATATTTGAATTAATATGAATTAATGGAAGAGATGCACCAAAACATGTTGTAACCAGCTGATATACTTTTTTTTAATATAATATATACCTGTGTTCTTTTTTTTTTGTTTTGTTTTGTTTTTTCTTCCCTGTCTTGTCTTTTGTTCTTTTTGTCTTTTTTTTTTTTTTGTCTTTTCCCACTGGTGTGGGCATGTATTGTTTAAGATTATTATTCTTATTAATATTTTTAAATAATAATTACAGTCAAATGAAAATGGATATATGATGATGGTGATATGTATGAATATTTGAGTTAAAATGCTCGAGTTAACATGAGTTATGTTTGTTGACTGTGGAGGAGATGCACGAAAGTTTATTTGTGACCGACTGACACACTTTCTATAGCATGTAAAGAAAGATGTTGTACTTCTTTTAAATTAAAAATTAATTTTAATAATAATAATTTTAATAATAATAATAATAATAATAATAATAATAATAATAATAAGCATAGTTTTGCCTTCGATTCTGATTTGATTCTACATGGTATTTGGAACGCTGACACAGCTACCATTCCCTCACTAACCTACTTTCCAGCTCCTGTGTACAAGGCAACAAAATAAGACCATGTGACTACCAGTTTAAAAAAGGTTCTGTCAGACCTTCCAACTTCTTGGGGAAATAAATATCTTGCAAAGTTGGAAGGTCTGACTGAACTGACTGATCAATCTCCCGGTGATTGGTGCGGCCAGTCCATTGCTGCCTTCCAGCTGAACAACATGGCTCCCAGTCATGTCCCTGAAGCCTCCCCACCATGAATGGCAACCCCAGTAGGCGGGACAGGGTGGGGTGGGGCCAGTCAGTGGTGGGAACAACCTGTTAGCTAAACTATGCAAACAAATTTAACAACAGATTCGGCCAAACTGTTCCAAACCATTGTGAACCGGCTGAATCCCACCACTTGCTGGTTCTTCTCCCCCTGGCTGCTGTCATGCCCCTGGCAGAGCCTGAATCTGTGAAGATAAGCCGGAACTGGAGCTGATGAAAATCAAGGGTGTGGCTTCTTTGACTTCAGAGGAATGTGGGGAGGAGCAGGCTGAGTCAGATCAGGGTCTTTCAGGATTGGGACAGCTTATAGGCAGAGAGGAATGGAGGTAGAATGACCAAGAGAAGCTGAGCAGTAAACATGACAGAGCTCAGACGATGAACTCCTGATCCTTGAGCACAGAGAATGGAGAGAAGGGGGGAACAGTGCAGGCTGACCTGACTACTTGGGAGGAGAGTGCCCAGCCCCTCTCCACAAGGCATACCTGGGGCCTGAGACTTAAGGAGATGCTGTGGGGAGGGGCATTTGTCGGGAACAAACACTGCTTTAGCTCATTTGTTTACACCAGATTTTCAGAAATCTCTCTCAAATAGAATCTCAGTTGACCAATGAAGACATTTCCATTTTCTCTTCAACTCTAAGTCTTCCTAAATCCTATATTAAGTAGCACTCAGACTACAACTCTTCCCCCTCTTACACTACTTCCTTCCACCACGTTGGCTTCATAGTTACTCTGTCAGTCCAAAATCCCTCTCCTGACAGTGATCCTAACATTTTAGTTGGCTCTTTCTTATTTAACCATTTTAGGTAGATCTTCTTTATTTTAGCCACTAATTACCAGACAAAATGACAATAGCAATAGCAATAGCAGTTAGACTTATATACCGCTTCATAGGGCTTTCAGCCCTCTCTAAGCGGTTTTACAGAGTCAGCATATCGCCCCCACAGTCTGGGTCCTCATTTCACCCACCTCGGAAGGATGGAAGGCTGAGTCAACCTTGAGCCGGTGAGATTAGAACTGCTGAACTGCAGATAACAGTCAGCTGAAGTGGCCTGCAGTACTGCACCCTAACCACTGCGCCATCTAGGCTCGACAATATTTCCTTGCTAGTACACATGTACTGTACATAGTTTTATTTCTACCTCAAAATTGAATTTTTTACTGTACTTTGAAAATACAACATATAGTAATTATGGCATAAATCTTCATATGCAGTCAAACCTAGTTATTTATTTGAATCAATGGGAATCATAGCTCTTGTGGAAAATTTGTATTTTGTGTGCAAAAAGTCTCAAGTTCAATACCTGGCATCTTGAGATAAGGTGGAAAAATTCCAGTCCAAAACAACGGTAAACACTTGCAAACTGTTTCACACACAAATGGATTTAAGAGAGAGAATGGACCTACTTTCCAAAGCACTGGAAGGCAAGACCAGAAGCAATGGATGGAAACTAATCAAGGAAAGAAGCAAGCTAAAGAGAAATTTCCTGAAGTGAGAACAATTAACCTTCAGAAGTTGTGGGGACTCCATTACAGGAGGATTTAAAGAGAGAATGGACAGCCATTTGTTTGAAATAGTATAATGTCTCCTACTTGAGCAGGGGGTGGGACTAGAAGACCTCCTAGGTTACTTCCAACTCTGTTAATGCTGATTCTCTTACGTTTCTTTTCAATTTCCATAATGTATTTTTTAGCTTGATTACAAATATTATTAATAATAAATAAGTAAATAAATACTATTAATCAGTGGTGGGTTTCAAATTTTTTTAGAACCTCTTCTGTAGGTGTGGCCTGCTTTGTGGGAGTGGCTTGCCAGCCATGTGACTGAGTGGGAGTGGCTTGGCAGTCATGTGACTGGCTTGGCCAACTGGTAAATTGTGGTGAGACTCACTTAACAACGCTCCAAAATGTTGGCTCAGAAACTCTGGCATTTGAAGCACGCAAGTCTTAAAGCTGTCAAGTTACAAGACCCTTGCACCCCTAACCCTTCAGAAAAAAACAACCCAGGGGTGTTCAAACTTGACAGCTTTAAGACTTGTGGACTTCAACTTCCAGAATTCCTCCCCTTGCTCTTCATCTTGATGATGTGCAGACGGGTGAGGGGAGGAAGCTGGAACCGCTTCTAAATGGCACTGTAGATTTATGGAACTGGCAGGAACCCAGCCCTGCTAATAATCATAATAATATTATATGGTATAAGCAAGGTGCTGAAGCTACTATAAAACAAATTATTTTCAGATTTATCTGAACTTTAAGGAACCTGGAGTTATGTCTCCTGGACATACATTATATACCCCAAAATTCTTTCTCTTACAGAAAGAATATTATTCTTCAAAGTGGGCACGTTTTAACTTTCTGTTAAACCTTAAATTAAAACCATAAGTGTAGATTGTTGGGAAATATAAGAAAGACTGAAATAAAAAAAAATATTTGAGAAGCATGAAATATTCTAGATCAAGAATGTCAAATTCATGACATCATGGTGGCATCACGTGACATATCACGACATCGCTAAACCGGGCATGGCCAGCGTGTCACGCATCTGGTTGAGAGTTTGACAGCCCTGTTCTATATTGTTGAACTATTGAATGTTTATAATATTTATTTGTGCTACTAAACAATGTGATGAATTTTCTACAACCACTGTAATTTTTAAAATGTTGTTATTTTGGCACAGGTTGATAATAGTATTATACATTATGAACCACTAATGTGTAATTAAATTCTAACAAAAATAACAGCTACGTTTTTTTGGTTAAATTTTGACGTGGAAAATGACACAATTTATTTAATAACATAAAACACGGCTGACAATTATGGAAATATTAAAGAGACAATATAACACACTCTCATTGCAGAATAACAGTAACTAATTTCTTTTATGAAATCAAAAGTATGCTATGTATTTCTGATATCACTAGAAATAGCAAACAAGGTCAAAAACATTTTGACATACATCAAAGCTATTTAATCTTGTTCCCTTTGGCAGCTGTAATTGTATATGATGAGCTGCAAATGCTTTGCATTTTTAAGCAGAAAGAATATCAGTGTACTTGTTTTTCTTCTCTTTTTCTATATCCTCTTCTATATTCTCTGTTCCTGAATATTTTTTTGTCCTACTAAAATATATATGATGTGTTAATGATGGTAGAGAGTGTTCTCATCTCATGCCTGAATGGGTTTTCCACCTTACTGAAGAAACATCCCCAGGTGGCACAGTTTCACAAACAACTTATGCTCATGGAGGACTGTAAAACTCTGCACATGTGGGGTAAATGTGATAGAAATGCTGCCCCAAATCTTCTTTTTTTAATTTTTATTTTAAACACATAAACACATCAACAAAAACAAACACATGACTTAAAACAACATAGGAACAAGAAGTTCCATCATATATCATACAGCAGTTCCGTATCGGTTTCTTTACAGTTAGTGTTTTCCCTTCTATACATTTCTATTTTGCATTCATGGTCCCCTTATTCGTTATCCATTTTAATGTACAATTCTATATTTATTTATATTTAGCTATTTATAACAAAATATTGTTTACCTATGTTGTGCTTTATATTCTTACTATCATTTATTCTCTTACATACAATTATAGGTATACATTCACATAGTTATTCTTTTTCTTTGCCATTCTTATATTATTATTATTCCATTTAAAAGGATATAAGGTATAATTTGGAATGTATTGTTTACCATCCTTTACACCTGCTATGACACCACCTTATTTTCTCTATTTTCTTATTCTTATTTTTCTGTAATCCGTGACGTTCTGCCTTTGGCCTTCACAATGCAACGGTCACTGCCTTGTGGACGTTGACATTTACGAAGATTAAGTCCAAGTAAGTCTTACATACAATTATAGGTATACATTCACATAGTTATTCTTTTTCTTTGCCATTCTTATACTTTTGTTATTCCATTTAAAAGGCTATAATATACAGTTTGAGTTGCTTTGTTTACCATCCCTAGGGCCTGTTGTAACACCACCTTATTTTCCCTTTCTTTTCTCCCTCCCGTCCTTCTCTACTTCCTTCCTTCCTCCTCTCCTTCCTCTTCCTTCTTCCCTTACCTCTCCCCTACTCCTACCCTCTGCTGCTCCGAATCTTCTATGTACTGCTTTTTCTAAAAGGGCATTTGTAACTGGTTCTGGCAAATCTGTTTATACCTGTAGATTTCCCCTCCCCCTTTATTGCAGGTCAGCAACCTAAATAAGTAAGACTTACTACAGAACATAATAAAATAAACAATAAAACAAGACAAACAAGGTGGAAAATGTCCACTTATACTTGCACTATTTTGCTGCAACAATGTGCAAGTTCTACAAGCTGTGAAAGCAAACTTTGTAACATTAAGAGTTAACTTCCTCTGCCGGCAAAAATTGAACATAAAATTCTTTAATCTATCCTGGAAATAGGGTCAGAAGAGTTCTTTTATAGTTCTTTTCCTATAACTTGATAGAAATCATAATACAATTGAGTATGATTTCACGTTTCAGCCTTGCAACCACCCTTGTAAAGACAAAGTCTTTCTGGTTATAGAATTTTATGAAATTTTCTATCCAGTTCAGCTGACAGTGTATGACTGAACTGCAATGTATTTTGTTTGCCAAAATGTATTGCTTTTAAGTTAATCTAGGTACAATACTGCTTTGAAGCATGCATTGCTGAGGATTAACTATACCCTTGGTGATAATTTACTATATTCTCTTTGCAATTCTATCTCAGGGGGCTTTTGCTGAAGCACCATCATTGCCTGATCTTGTGCAAGGACATGAATATCTATCTTATTTTTTGTCAATTTGAGGTTTCCATGAGGAATCACATTTGTCAATTAATATTAGCTGCATCAGACTTTGATTGGGAATGAAACCTTAACCAGAATTTGGATACACGTAGCCATGGGTTCCACCACAAAACCACAAAGCCCTTATCTGCGCCGACATAAGTGCGGAGGGCAAATCCGCGCCGTTCAAAGCGCTAAGGAAAAACGCGACCCTACCGCGATGACATAATCGCGGAGGGCAAATCCGCGCCTTCCGAAGCACTCAGAACCCTAAACCTAACCCTAAACCTAACCCTAAACCTAACCCTAAACCTAACCCTAAACCTAACCCTAACCTAACCCTAACCCTAACCCTAACCCTAACCCTAACCTAACCCTAAACCTAACCCTAAACCTAACCCTAAACCTAACCCTAAAGCAAACCCTAAAGCAAACCCCTAAACCTAATCCTAACCCTTACCTTAATTTAAATCGGCTTTCTGCCACCGCGCTGTTTCAAAGCGCCCTTCTATCACCGCGCTGTTGTCGCGGCGGTGATGACACGCAGTGATGACGTTGCGGCTTTAGCGATGCGGTTTTATCACTGCTATTTTGATGAGCGCGGTTTTGTCGTGCCACGGTAGCCATGCTCTCATTTATTTCAATTTAGGCTAATTCTGCCTTCAACCACAAGGTAACATTGCCACTTTTGACTGTATCATTTCCAAGTTGTAAGTAATTAATTCTTGAATTTAATAAGATACAGAATCACATCTAGACTCCAAAAAGGCTGAGTGAGCACTAGTGAGTCCTGGGTATCTCTGGAGGACAGGAAAGAATTGTTGTTGTACTTCTCTGAGCATTTGTAGCATCCTGATTTTTCTGGTGTTTAGTATCAAATCTCTGTTGCTTAGTATCAAATTTCTGGTGCTTAGTATCAAATTTCTGGTGCTTACTATCAAATCATCTGATTCTTGATCAAAACGAACAATTCTGTGAATCATTGAATTTCAAATCTTGCCTGATGCTACCACTGACATTTCATATACTGTTCATGAAAACACACGGTAGCGTTAACTTTAATGGCATTACTTTGTCTTATGCTGCAAAAAAGAAGACTGCACAAGTTTATAAATAGCAAATTTATGCACATAAATAGCCCTTTGCTAAATAGTTTATATAGTACATTACCTAAGTAAGAGGCAGCAACCTGCCACCTTAGAGGAAACTAACGTGGTTTTTGTCTGCAAATCACCACTTATGAAGTTTAGAAATAACAGGGAAAGATAATATTCAAAGAGGGCTTTCCAGGTGGAAGGAGATAATTAGAAGTTTGGTGGACAAACTAATCAGTAGTTTCCAAACTTTCCATAGTTGTGATGAAAGAAACGTCCTTCTGGGTTCGGCTCCAAGTGGGGAAAAAGACACTGGAGATATGGAGGCTGCTTCGAAAGATGGTTTATTGGTGGACAGGACCACGTGGCTTGAGTCCTGAACAGGAAAGGTGATCACATGCTTCAATGTTGGTGGAAAAAAGAGAAGGGCCGACTGAGATGCTGAGTCCCTGGTTTTATCCCCCTCTGGCCTTTGATCTTGAGCTTGTATTCTGATTGGTTGTCAGACTCCCATGGGGCCATGCAGGGGCAACTCTCTAGGCTGTGTTTTGAATCCAGGTTTGGTTGAGTTCTCAGATGCCATGTGGAGAGTTGGGTAAAGGGCCAATATTATCTCTTTGAGAGTGGGCGGCATACAAATTAAGCTAATAAATAAATCATGCCTTAATTCCATCCCCCTGGAGCTGAAGGGGAGAACTCTTTATTATGTAAGGTGGACTAGCTTGGCCTTCTTAATGGTCCATTGACAAAGTGGGGATGGACAGGAAGCTACAGGGAAGCTATTCTGTCTTTTAAAACATGTTTCTTCCTTTTCACATCCAGAGAAATATTATGCCTTTTCAATGTTTCCTAGGATATTTCATTTTTCTGGGAGAGGGCTGGGTGATAACTTCTTACAGTTGTCTAGCACAAACATCCAAGTTGTCTTCGTTCAAAGAGTATGTACATTGGGATTTCCCAAAAGTGACATTGGTTCCTAAAGAATTGGTCACTGAATCAGGCAAGTAACAGTCAAACTCTAAAAAAGCAATTACCAGTAATATATGGACAGTAATATAATCCCAAATAGATAGGAACACTTTTAAAAGCAACAAAAAAGGATAAAGTAATGATTTTGGAGGATTGTACAGAAGAGTTTAAATTATGTGTAGAAAGCATCCCCAGATCTCTTGATTCTACTGCTATTGTTTCTTGAGTATTTGTCACTGGAAATTTTAATTCCTTATTTCCACATATTTGTGGTGGTTTTCCATTCAGTAAGAGAATGAATTAAGAAATGTATAGCTAACTTTGAGGCATGCTTGATCAGGAACACACTTATTCCTTACCTTTATCATCACATATATCAAATATTGCTAATGCCTCCATGAAAGAAAAACTTGAGTGCCTATTTTTTTTATGGCAGAAATCTTCCACTTTGATCTGGAGGTTCTCATTGATTTTTGTAATATGAAAAATCACCATAGGGTTTTGGATAATCTATTTTGGGGTAAAGTACGTGATGTATTTTGGATCTTCACTTCCAGGCTAGACTTTCAAATTGAATTTTTTTTAATCAACTTAGTGAATCATGTATTTTAGCAGATTGGTAAATTGAATCTTGGATTGACATTTGACACTGTTTATCATTTGGGTTAAGGTTCATAAATGGAACTTTTTTTTTTTTTTTTGCTATTCGCTCACAGTTAGACAAGTTGCTTTAGCTAAAAACTTTATCCATAGGATTTGCCTTTCCTTTTTTAACGTCTCAAAGGTGATCAGTTGAAAAGTCTATTTGTATTTCATTATAGGAAGTTTCTCACAATAGAGCCGAGGTGGCGCAGTGGTTAGAGTGCAGTACTGCAGCCACTTCAGCTGACTGTTAGCTGCAGTTTGGCGGTTCAAATCTCATCGGCTCAGGGTTGACTCAGCCTTCCATCCTTCCGAGGTGAGTAAAATGAGGACCTGGATTGTTGTTGGGGGCAATATGCTGACTCTGTAAACCGCTTAGAGAGGGCTGAAAGCCCTATGAAGCGGTATATAAGTCTAGCTGCTATTGCTATTGCTAATAGGAAGAGAAAAAGCAATCCTTTGCCCCTTCAAGTATATAAAGCGTGAGGAAGAAACATGATCATGAGGTTGAGATAATAAGCTGCTAAAAACTGATGGTTAAGCCTAGTTTGATGTATGGATGGAATGTTATGCAATTTTGAAAAATTCACAGGTTTTTGTTTTGCATTCCTAAATACTTTTACAAAGACTTATTTTCTATTAGGAATTTATTTATTAGATTTTTTTAAATGCCATATTTATAGATTGGGTGTTGATACTTTAAATTCCACATTTTATTAGCATTGTAAACATTTTTTTCCATTAAAAAAACCTCCCAAATTCTCAAAAATTGTGAACCTCTTTTAGTAGTTAAGATTTTATTTTAGTAGTTAAGATTTGAAAAAGGGTAAATATTAAAATGGAAATCTGATAAAATAGGCAAGCTAAATAGTATTGTGATTGTGTTGTGATGGATGTTATTGTAAGCATTTTGATTCCAATTGTCTAAAAACAACTGCACCCAGGCAACACACTGTTTGATTGAAATGGAATGTTTACGTTATTCAAATAAAGTAAATAAAATAGTTTAAAATAAGATTTGATGAGCGGAAAAAAAACCTGATTTGCAAGGTCCCTTTTTTTAATGCTAGTCTATATATAAAACAACGAATTCTGGTTTTTCTTTTGCAAGAGAAGGTGAAATATTTCTTTAAATTATATTTTGATAATTATATCCTATGTATATTATATGCTTCTTGGTGAGCATAAGACCAAAATAAAGCTTAGCCTGTTATTTTCCCTCTCCTTATATTTCTGAAAAATATAAAGGATATTTACAAAATAAATTTTTGGTTTCAGTTGAACCATTTTTAATGGAATGCCTTATATAAAAAAAGTGATGCTTAAGAAATCCTTCTCCTAATGGAAGGTTGGTTTAGAATAAGGAAGACTCGTATTAAATTTCAATTGGCTTTCAGCCGCCGCGCTGTTTCAAAGAGCCCTTCTATCACGCTGTTGTCGCGGCAGTGATGACACGCGGTGATGACGTCGTGGCTTTAGCGACGCATTTTTATCACCGCTATTTTGACGAGCGCGGTTTTGTCGTGCCACGGTAGCCATGCTCTCATTTATTTCAATTTAGGCTAATTCTGCCTTCAACCACAAGATAACATTGCCACTTTTGACTGTATCATTTCCAAGTTGTAAGTAATTAATGCTTGAATTTAATAAGATACAGAATCACATCTAGACTCCAAAAAGGCTGAGTGAGCACTAGTGAGTCCTGGGTATCTCTGGAGGAAAAGAAAGAATTGTTGTTGTACTTCTCAGTTGAACCATTTTTAATGGAATGCCTTATATAAAAAAAGTGATGCATAAGAAATCCTTCTCCTAATGGAAGGTTGGTTTAGAATAAGGAAGACTCGTGTTAAATTTCATGCAGCGTTTGGGGCAAATCGCTATGCCTCAGCCTAACCTCTTTTAAAGGATTTCCAGTCGAATTAGCATGTATATCAGCCATAGGATAACTTGCATAGCTATTTTTATTTGTTAAGAAATGAATTGGAAGCATTCAGTTGCATGCTAGATAATTCATTGGGATGCCTACAGAAAAAACAGTCCAAGGAGACTAGAATATGTCAGGAAGAGTTGCTGTGAGTATGCTGGCAGTCATGCTGTTCACTAGAGGTCGCAACAGTATGTCAAAAAAACAACAACCCAAAAAACCCCCAACCCTAACAACAATCAGGCAGCAAAGCTGTAACCCCAATCTTTACAAACCATTGTCAGTACAATCATTTGCACACCAATTGTACTATTTGAAAAAGGGTACAATATTAAAGCTTTCAGTGTCGTGAATATTATATTACATTAGCACCAGGTTATTAAAAAGTGATTTTTTAAAAATTGAAACTAAATATTTAAGACAGCATGAGAAAGTTCTGTCTGACAAGGAATATAGGTTTTCCTGAGCACATTTTCTTCTCCAGGAGCTCAAGAACACTAGCTTAGTAAGGTAAAGGTAAAAGTTCCCCTCGCACATATGTGGTAGTCGTTCCTGACTCTAGGGGGTGGTGCTCATGTCCGTTTCAAAGCTGAAGAGCTTTCCAAAGTGTTGTCCAAAGACATTTCCGTGGTCATGTGGCCAGCATGACTAAATGCCGAAGGTGCACGGAACACTGTTGCCTTCCCACCAAAGGTGGTTCCTATTTTTCTACTTGCATTTTTACATGTTTTTGAACTGCTAAGTTGGCAGAAGCTGGGGCAAGTAACTGGAGCTCACTCCGTTATGCAGCGCTAGGGATTCAAACCGGCAAACTGCCAACTGTTCTGATCGACAAGCTCAGCGTCTTAGCCTCTGAGCCATCACATCCCTACTTGCTTAGTAACCCTCCTCTAATATTATAGTCATAATAATCCTTTAAAAGAGGTTAGGCCGAGACATAGCGATTTGCCCCAAATGCTGCGTGAAATTTAATACGAGTCTTCCTTATTCTACACCAACCTTCCATTAGAAGGAGAAGGATTTCTTAAGCATCACTTTTTTATATAAGGCATTCCATTAAAATGGTTCAACTGAAACCAAAAAAATTATTTTGTAAATATCCTTTATATTTTTCAGAAATATAAGGAGAGGGAAAATAACAGGCTAAGCTTTATTTTGGTCTTATGCTCACCAAGAAGCATATAATATACATAGGATATAATTATCAAAATATAACTTAAAGAAATATTTCACCTTCTCTTGCAAAAGAAAAAAATGTTGATACCTCAACTTATCAGTTTATTGGTCCAACATTTCATGTTTTCTCCCTTAATTTGATTGAATCTTGTATGCAGCAGAGTAAATATATCATAAACTATGGTTTGTCAGATTATAGGAGTGGGGTTTTCTTAAGCCTCCTCCTCTCCCCCAATTTCCCACAAATATACATTTAGTGTACCTGAAAAAAAGGTGCTAATTAAACTCTTCTACATTGTGTTTCTACCTGCAAGTGAATAAAGCAACACATGGAAGCGTTCAAGACATAGTTCTACTTCTATTGCATGAGTGCAGAAAGTAAGACCCAGGGGCTACATATTAATTACCAATAATCCTTTCACATAATGCAAAGCCAATTAGAGTGAATTTGGGGCTCTTTTCAAACAAAATGTTTATCTAAGGCCCTCATGAATCTTGCTCTGCCAATTGTGAGCAGTCTGCTATGATGCCTGAGGTGATAGAAGTTGCATGTTCTTGCCCTGCAGATTAGATGAGTGCAATTCTTTCTACTCCTTGTGCAACTTACAACTCATTTTGCTTTCATATAAAAATTTAAACCATCTAGTGAGGCCATTCTATTGAGGTCCCTCCCCCTAATTTTCTTCCTGGAATTTCAAAACTAAGAAGAAAGTATGTTTGTTTCATAAACATTAAAGTGTGCTTTCTCCCTCATCTTCATTTGTTCAATTATATAAGAAGCTAAAAACTAGAGATTACCAGAAAAGGAAGGAAAGAAAGGAAGGAAGGAAGAACAGAAAGAAAGGAGGGAAGCATGCAGTTTTTGTTGTTTCTTCTTGTTGTTCAAATGATGCTCTGATTTGTCCATAGTATTAGCTAAGAACAAATACCTTATGAGTGTTATTTGAGAAAAAGCAGGTTAACAATTTTGTATGCGGTTCAATTTTGTGTGTGGTCGTAGCAGTATAATGCTATGCATACCTGGAAATACTCTGAAGAAATGCTTTGGATTTGGCCTAGGCTCTAAATCTCTGTGGTCCTGATTAAAACAGCCCACTTGTTTCAGAGTATCACACAAGGCCCACTTGAATGAAAAACAGAAGGGCTATAGCAATAGCAATAGCAGTTAGACTTATATACCACTTCATAGGGCTTTCAGCTCTCTCTAAGCGGTTTACAGAGTCAGCATATCGCCCCCACAGTCTGGGTCCTCATTTCACCCACCTCGGAAGGATGGAAGGCTGAGTCAACCTTGAGCCGGTGAGATTAGAACCGCTGAACTGCAGATAACAGTCAGCTGAAGTGGCCTGCAGTACTGCACCCTAAGCACTGCGCCACCTCGGCTGCACCTGTATCAGGTCCAAAGCACTTCTTCCAAACCAATTTTGGAAGTGTGGATAGGCAAATATAAGAATTGTCTACTTGGAACTTCTTTACACATAGACTTCTCCTGATGCTCCCATCATTAGTTTCAGTTAACTATGCATCGGTAGTACTATAATAATAATCAAATAATACTGTCCTTCAAAAATAATTCATTTTGTTGGGGAGAAAGCACTCATCGTGGAATGACAATGGGAAGAAAGAAAAGGCATTTTAATATAATAATTCAATAAAATACAATACAAGTTTCTTCTGTCCAATTGGGTCTGACTCGAGGTGCGATACTCATTTCTTAGCCAAGGGAGCCAGCATTGTCCGAAGACATTTCCACAGTCATGTGGCCAGCCTAACTATATGCCAAGTCCAGGGGTGGGTTTCTCGCCCTGTTCCAACTAGTTCGGTTGGAATGGGGCCGGCGGCGTCCTCGTGCACGCGCACGGTGCACGCATGCGTACTAGCGTCTGTGCGATGCTCCAGCTGCTCCTGGAGGATCGCGCAGGTGCTGTATGCGTCCTGCGCATGCGTGGAAACGCAGAACTCATCAAAACCGGGTAAGGAACGTGGGCGGGTGCGCCCGTTGCCGTTCCCGGAAGTTACTTATTTCCGGGTTCGCCGACCAACTGGTTTGCAGGGACCGCCACGAACCGGTTGAAACCCACCCCTGGCCAAGTCTCACAGGACACTATTACCTTCCATTAAAGTGGTACCTATTTATCTACTCATATTGTCTTGCTTTTACCTTTACTGGAATTAATCACTCTGATGCAAATTTTCAAGTGTAATTACTAGAACTGAAAACCTTTCCTGTCAAGGTGATAAAGCAAGTATAGAGCCTTGGTAAATTAGATCATACTTTTCTTTGCAAGCTCTCTTTGCCTTTATAAGCAGTGTACAATCTGTCATTGGATTCTTGCAGCAACCTCACATGGACCTTGATGTTGGTTCAGAACCAGCTACAGGACTATATGATTGAGTGTTTTCTGGTTTTGAGAATGGAGTTGTTTTTTTCTAGCCCTGCTTTCATTTGAAGTGAAATCACAATTTATCTCAACAAAAATCAGGAGTTTATCCCCAGTGTTTCTTTATTAAGCAGAAGATTTCAGAAACTTTGGAATAAGAAATATTAATGTATAATTAACAGCATAATCCAACATCTTCAACTTTGAATGTTTCCCCAATTAAATTTTCCTGGATCTTATTTTAAGTAGTGATAAAGTTTCCTGGGATTTGCATTAGTTTTCTTTTAAAACTATATTTTAAAAAATCAGAGAAAATACCCAGAAATAAGAATCATGACCCTTGTATATCATTTCAGTCAACATATGAGGAATTGCTGTATGGCATTTCCCACACTTTGAATGGGAAGCACTAACATGCGTACAGGCACATCTTCCCTTTCAGGCAGAGTTACTTATGCATAGCTGGAAATGGAATAACAGAGAGGAGGAAACAGCACGGATTTAACCCTGAAGCCTCATACTGACATGTCTTCTGCAAATAGAATTGCTTTGGGCTTATCTCTTTATTACTTTCATCTGAAACTTTAATCAATTTAAAGCACCTAATAACGGCAGCAAGACTGTTGGTGGCGCAATACTGGAAGAAGGAAGACTTGCCTACAACTCAAGAATGGACATTGAAAGTCACAAATTTAGCTGAGATGGCTAAAATATCGGCATATCCTAAAGATCATTCAAATGAGAGATATAAACGAGACTGGAAAAAATGGATTGACTATATACAAAATAAATATGGGACCAAGAAATTCCAGTTAGCCTATGTTTAAGATCAGAAATGATTTAAATTGTTTAAAGTTAGTTCAGCAAGAAGAAGCTAAGGTCAATGCAGAATGTCATTAATTTCTTTGTTTCTTTTTTCTCAATAGATTTTAGACTGTGTTTGTTAAAAATCCATACCGTGTACGGGTTCTGGGAAGTCGGGGGGGGGGGGAAGGAGGAGGGGGGTTGGGGGGGTGGAGGGAGGGAGGGGCATACAAAAAAAATTGTACTTCGATGTTTTATTGATTGAGGAATGTTGAAACTTTAATCAATTTAGAATAGAATAGAATAGAATAGAATAGAATAGAATAGAATAGAATAGAATAGAATAGAATAGAATAGAATAGAATTCTTTATTGGCCAAGTGTGATTGGACACACAAGGAATTTGTCTTTGGTGCATTTGCTCCCAGTGTACAAAAAGAGAATAAAATACATTCATCAAAAATAAAAAGGTATCAGTGATAGTCAAGGTTACTAATAAGCTATCAAATCACATTAGTAAACAAATAAAACAATAATGATAACAGAACAATGTAAATGTTCTTGCTTCTTTCATTACAACTCAATTAGGTAGGTTGGGCTACGAATAAATGGTCCAAAGGCACCGAATGAGATTCCATGGTTTAGAGTGGACTGGCATTTGGGCCACCCTCATGTCAATCCAGTAATAGACTAGATAAGATTAACATAGCATGAAAAAAGTATTTTGATCCTGTTAAAATTTTTCAGGGTGATGGAATTGGTCTCGGTCTCCCACATCAAAATATTTTCTTGTACAGGCAATATTTTCCCCTGGGAACGGAAAGGTTATTATTTAGATTAAGTTTAGGATTAATATGATATCCGCTTAACCTGGGGCTTATAAAGGTTTATTTACATGGAAGGAAGTTCCATTGAGTTCTTACTGATATGAAGTGATGGGAGTTGCAGTTCACATCTGGAGGGAATTTGCTTGGGTAATGTTATTGTTAAGGTTGTGAACAACAACAATAACAAAAAGATTAACTAGAAAAAACTATTGTCACTTTCATCTCGCGGAGAAAAAGTAAAACTAAAGAAAGCCAATTAAGATAGCTGAGATGTGCATTCTTCAAGCCATTGAGATATATTTCTGAATAAAATCAAGAGAAAAGTAACAATCACTGTATGAATAGGCTTGAAAGGGTTGGAAATGTATTAGATTCAATTAATACTTTCTCCCCTTGAATGAAACTTTTTTTTAAAAAAAGGACTCTTATCTATAACTGGCTCACTATTGGTAAATGCTGCTGCATAATAACGCAAGTTAAAAGAAGTAGCCAATTGAGTAATAGTATAATATAGATGCATTTAAATTTTTAAGGACTACTGCAATGCATGTCATGAAGAATTTTTCATCTAAATATTTTCTGCTTCTAACATTCCTGGCAGCGAAGAGAGGTTATCACTATATCTGACAACATTATATAATCAGAATAAAGAGAATAAAAAGGCTTTGTTTGCCAGCCTTTTATTTTTAAGGCTGACAAACAAAGCTAGCTTGAAATAAAATGAAATGCTACTAGTATTTCTTTGACTTTTTAATGATTTTTTAATGAATATATTGCAACAGCCTCACAAACCTTTGGATAAACAGGAAAATGCAGGGAAGGTCTCTCCAATTAGACAGCCTCTCTGTGTGTTTTTGTTATCTACTTGGGAATGGCTGTATGGACAGACTTTGATTATGTATATTGACAGATGGAATATCAGAGTTATGAGTGGGCTGGTAGTAGATGTTTATGTGTGATTTGGGAAGGATAAAAATCCTTTGGTTCAAAAATGGCTGGTAAATTAAACAGCTTGCAAAAACATGATTCATTGACTTGTTCGGTTTTTCACAATTTACTAGAAACTAGCAAATTGAAGGTATACATTTTTCTTAAGCTATTTATTATAACTGCGACTTCTTCGTCTTATCTTTCCAGGTCAAGCTGCCTTAGTATCTTGGCATAAACATGCCCAAGTCTTTCCTTAGCTTTCTTAGAGGTCTTTAAGATCAATTGTCTTCAAGTATATCTGTTAGTGACGCTAAAGTCAGGGACATCTGGAGGTTAAAAAACCATGCGTATGTGTAATTTTCTAGAATAATTAAATTTCCTGCAGGAAGATATTTTTGATTCCGAACTCACTTAGGCAGACTGGGATGCTGGAGATTGCATACTTTCCTTTTGCAGCTATGACACCATTTGGGAAATACAGCTAATCTTCAACTTACAACAGTTCATTTAGTGACGGTTCAAAGATGCAATGGCACTGAAACAACGACTTATGACCATTTTTCACAGTTACAATCTTTCCAGCATCCCCATAATCATGTGATCAAAAATTCAGATGCTTGGCAACTGGTTCATATTTATGACCGTTGTTGTGTCCCAAGATCGTGTTGCGACCTTCTGACAAGTCAAGTCAATGGGCGAGCCCGATTCACTTAACAACTCAGCTGCAGTGATTCACTTAACAACTGAGGCAAGAGAGGTTCTGAAGTGGAGCAAAACTCACTTAACCAATGTCTTGTTTAGCAACATAAACTTTGGTCTTACTTGTGGTTGTAAGTTGAGGACTACCTGTAGTCAATCATTAATATCCTCTTATTTAATGTCCGATTCTATCCCAGGACAGTTTCGAAGCCCAGAAAAAGGTACATTTTTAAAATTTGTAATCAGGGCAATTGATTGAAGTTTTTATTTGTAAAAATTGAGTGCTTTATTGAAGACCTGGATTTCATTGATTGAATTTTTGCAGGGTTCTTTTTTTTTTTTTAAATCAAGCTAGTATCCTGTCGGATGTTGGTAAAGTGAGTTTGTCATACATTTTGAATTTAAAAAGCCTTCTACTCCATCTTACATTCCATTCTTAATACAGAGGATAATTACTGTGCTCCACTGTGTTAAAACCTTTGGATAACATTTGTATGATGTTGGTCTTGGTAAAAGCTATGGCACCATTTGGCTAAGATCTGTCGATCATGAGTAGAAGTTTGTAATTCCAATTTTCCAACTTTGTTTTCTTCAAAAATCCTTTTTTTTAATTGAAAATTTTTGAAAAAAAAAGCTTTTACAAATATTTACCTCCCCTCCTCCACTCTCCCCCTTCCCCCCCCCCCCCGACTTCCCAGAACAAATACAGGGTATAAATCTTTAACAAAGATGTTCTAAAATAAACTTAAAGAAAGTTAGTATCATCTTTCATTTGAGCTTTAACTCATCTTTTGTTAGGCTAACTCTAAACAGATTATATCATTCCTTGTTTCTTCAGTCATAAACTATCTGGAATTTCTTAGTCCTGTATTTATTTTGAATATAGTCAATCCATCTTCTCCGCTTCAGTTTATATTTCTCATTTGAGTGATCCTTGAGATATGCTGATATTTTAGCCATCTCTGCTAAGTTTGTTACTTTTAATGTCCATTCTTGAATAGTAGGCAAATCTTCCTTCTTCCAGTATTGTGCCAAAAAATATGGAACGCTTCATGATTTTGCGTGTCATCCTTGTGCAGGGACCATACTAATCTTCTCTGTATCGTTCCAATTTTAGTATATGTGCTGCCGAAGTGAGCACTTAAAAGATCCTTTTTGAGGTGTATAGTCACATGGCAGCAAATGTAATAGGAGCTACAATTCTGGGAATTTCAAAACTAAATCTCACTGTTATTTACAGGGCAGTTCTGCCCAGATACTGAAGCAATAGGAAGATGTCAAAAGGCTAAGATGCCTCAAGCTTTCCGAGCTCTCCTGCTCTTCCCAAGTGGAAAGGAAAAGAGAATTCTGAACATTCTGAACTGTCACCTTGGATTGCTTCTCTATGAGGAATACAAGGAGCCTCTATTTTTGTCGTTTGCTTCCAGCAGAAAAATATACAATAGTATATTTCACTGTATAGCATCCATAAAAATAAAGCAAACATGGAGGGTTTTAAAGAAAACCATCTTTTATTTGATATACCTTTTTTTGTTGCTTGGTTTCAAAAATAATATTCTGCACCAGCACAACATTATGCTGTGGGGATAAACAGTCTTTCCATAGACAAGGACAATTTTGAATGGAGAAAGAGCTTTTCATCAGGACAGCGTAGACAGCGGGCCGTTTTTAACCACTAAGGCTATTAAAACATATAAGTGTATTTAATAAATCCTGCGGAGACAAGATGCCCTGTTTCTCAGATGTTTGTTTTAATCATCACATCTACCAGCCTCCTGTTGTGCCTTTTCCTCAAACATTCACTATCCTTCCAGGGCTCTGTAGTCAGCAGCATTTATGACCGCAGATGTGATGATGAAGCAATTTCATTGTAGATGGGACGATGAACTCACATGTATACATTAACCTCTGGATGGAAATTCAGGGCTTAGAAGTGTTACTGGAGCACAATCTCAAGTCTTGATCTGGTCTTGATCTGAAGGGCTTGCAGGCTTTGTGTCCTGAATTATCTCGCAGGGAGCAGAGGGAAACCTTGTCTACTTAGCTGTTTGTTATAAGGATCAAGATACAGGTTTTTTTTGCAACCGGGAGCAACATGTAAGGTTCAGGTTCATTTTATTTATATGCCGCCCTATTCCCGGCGGGACTCAGGGCGGTGCACAAACCCAAGGAAGGGAAGGGAAACACAAAAACTACAACAAAAAGTACAGGGCATTTAAAACAACCAACAGCCACACGATTCGAGAGGGGAAGGAAACTCATCAACCCCAGGTCTGCCGACACAGCCAGGTTTTAACGGCTTTTCGGAATGCCTGGAGAGAGGTGAGGGTCTGAATCTCTGCGGGGAGCTCGTTCCAAAGGGCCGGAGCCGCCACAGAGAAGGCCCTCCCCCGGGTAGTGGCCAGGTGACATTGGCTAGTAGACGGAACCCGGAGGAGGCCTAATCTGTGTGATCTAATGGGTCTTTGGGAGGTAATTGGCAGTAGGCGGTCTCTCAAGTACCCAGGTCCAATACCATGAAGGGCTTTATAAGTGACGGCTAGCACCTTGAAGCGTATCCCAATTTATAGGAAGATCGGAAAGCATCTTCTTTTGCATGGCCCAGTTAGGTGTATCATCCCAACATGAGCACTTGGGAAAAAAAAATCCGATTAACTAAAGTCTCTTCCCCCTCCCTTTTTGTATGTGGACTCTTTGTAGACAGACAGGAAAGTTTATTCTTAAAAAAAAATAAACCTGCGAGCATGTAAAAGTTGGACTTCCATTCTAATCCTGGCATGCCTTGTAGATCTTATGCCAGCCCCCCCTCCCTCTCTGAAATATGTCCCTGTGCTGTGATTTTCTTAGTGGAGGCTCCACGTTTCAGGCTGATCGGCTAAGGCCGATTTTAAACTCGCTGATTCGTTTGGCTGGCTTAGAAAACAAATCCAGCCCTCAGGACTTGCCTACGTTCGGGAGTCTGGTCGCTTGCAAGCGGAGGCACAGCACGCACTTCCAAGCAAGGGAAGGGAAGGGAAGATGAAGCTGCGGCGGAAACTTTGCTTCTGAAAACCCCGTTAACCTTTCGCATCCGCTGGAAAGCCGGAGCCGAGCTGCCTGCAAAAATATATATATATATATATATTATGAACTGCAACCTGCTTTGTTTCGTGCTGTTCCTCCGCTCTCCTCGCTCTGCCTTTGCTTTCGCGTGTTGTTTCTTTTTTCAAACCTACATCTTGAAGCTGCTTTCCTTGGCTGAACTTTGCCCGTCGATGGTCGTCTTCCCATCCCGTCCAACAAACCGGTGGACGCCTTAAAAAAAAGCAACGCACCCCCCCCCCCCAACCAAAACAACTTTCCTTCCGTTTCTCGCGCTCTGCACGCTGGCAGCGGAAAGCGAAGGAGGCAGAGCCTGGGGAAAGCGCCGCGACTCTTTCTCATCACCGCTCCCGGTCACCTTCGCCGAACCTGCTTTCCATCTCCGTTTCCGGATTCGGGCGACCTCGGGGGTGGGGGGGGGGAAGGCACCGCCAAGCAATCGCGCCCGGCCTCTGGATTCCTCCCCCCGCCGCTCCCCGCTCCGGTCACTGTCCGCTTCCCTAAAAGTTCTGCTCTGGACTGGTCCGCTCCGCTTATCTCGACAAGACAGCAGCTGCATGGCGAACGGGGCACACCGGACAGGCGCGCGTGTTTTCCTAAGGCTATCAGGGCAGCCGATCAGAGAGCAGCCCGGATCCTGGCCCCGCTGCTCGGAATAAGCAAGCAGGATGCTGACGGCCAAGATTCTTGCTAGACGTTTTTGCTAATTAAAAGGAGGGGGGGAGGAGGAGGAGAAGGAGGAGGAGGGAGGGGAACTCTCCACAAATTATAAAAAAGAAAAAGAAAGACGGGGAAGCCTCTGGACGTTTCCTTCCTCTCGTCTTTGCTGACGCTTTGCCATCACTGCAGGGCTGTCCTCCTTCTCCTCGCCACCCACCCCCCCCCCCGCGCCTCCCAGGGCATCTCTTTTTCTGCCCGTTTGCTGATCTGCAGCCCGACTCTCGCGCCCAACAGCGGGAAACTTGGCAAGAGGCGACCGGGAGAAGACGGAAGGATTCCTCCAACCCCCGGGGCTCCGTCGCCGATCCCCGGGCAGAGGAGTCCCCAGTAGCCCGGAGGCTCCGCTGCTGCTTTCCCAGCGGCGGCGGCGGCGGCTGTGGCGGGAAGGCAGAAAAGTTTGCTCGGCCTTTTGACAGAGGCGAGGAGGGGAGCCGAGCGGTGTGAGTCCAGCGCCTCTCCGCTTTGCAACTTCTCTCCTCGCGGGGGGTCGGACCCCTTTGCCCTCCACGCGCGCACACTCGCTCACACACGCACACTCACTCCCACCCGCCCACGCGCACGGCAGCCTCCCGATTCCTTTGCATGGGGGGAAGCCCCAGCTCCGAGTCCGATCCCCCCCGGAGAAGAGAAGCCAGTCGGCGCGGACGAGACACTCGCTGCCCTCGCTCCCCACGGCGCCGCTTCCCTCCAACCCCCCCGTCCGCCACACGTACGCTCCGCCGCTCCTGGCACCCGGCGCCTCGCCTCCCTCGCTCTCTCGCCCATCTCGACGCCGAAGAGCAGGACCATGTTTTGCTGGAGGATGGCTCTGTGGCTGGCTGGGGTGGCCCTCTGGAACAAACTCTCCCGCTCCCGCTGCTCCGGCTTGGATTTCGACTACGTTTACGATTTCAACAGCGAGGAGGATCAGGCGGAAGCCATAGATTACAAAGATCCTTGCAAAGCCGGTAAGTGCTTTCCCCTCCCAGGCGAGATTAATCTCGTGCTGGTCGCCCTGCCTCCCCCCCCCTCCGCCAACCCGGCCTTTTCTCGGGCGCTTCCCCGCTCAAATGGGTTTTTCTTTCCACCCCCCACCCCACCCACATCTATCCACAGGGTAGATGTGGTGGCTTAAACGGGGCGGGCGGAGGAAGGAAGCTCACCTGTTTCCTTCGCTTCGGAGCGAAGTGAGAAATGCCTATAACCCAAGAAACAGCTCTGGGAAAAAAGCCGGGGCGGGCGCACTTGGATTCCTCTACAGTGGCGCCGCCAGCCGCTTTGGGGCAGATCTCTCAAGAACCTGTTGTCTTCTGGAGGGACTCAAGCCGGCTCTCTCCACCTTCCCACGCATCCTCCTCCACCCGTTTGCACTTCGCGGCCGGGTTGCTGCTGTCCAAGCCCTCGGAGCAAAGAAAAGTCAGCGGGAGAAGGGGGAGATCTAGTCCGGGTTTCCTCCTGCCGCCTTGGAAATGTCATTCTTCGGGGAGTGAGGGGGGGGGCGGTCCTCTTCTCCATCTCTGGCGTACAATGCACGCCGCTTCTCCACGTTGCTGCGCTTCGGGGGTGGAGGAGTCGGAAAGGAAAGTCGTGCCCCTGTCATGAGTTTTAATTCTGGCCTGGAAAGGGCAAAGGGATCGGGGTTCAAAGCTGGTCTGGGGTCCCTTCAGCACATAATTGAAGGGCAGCTTTAATTGGGTAGGGCAAGGCAACCCAGAAGCCTGAAGAGAGCTGTTTCTTTATTCTTTATTTTACAAGGTCGTAAATTGGAGTAGGTTGTTCCTGGGGGAAAGTCTGTAAGTAGCTTAACTATTTATTTTTATTTTATTTTATTTAGTTTGTCAAACATGTAGGAGATAATAGGTAACAGGTATAAGTATAAACATGGACATGAAATGAGTGCAAATAAATGGGGACAGTAGGACAGGGATGATAGGCACGCTGGTGCACTTATGCATGCCTCCTCTTAGGAATGGGGTGAGGTCCACAGTAGACAGTTTCAGGTTGAAGCTATGGGGGTTTAAGGAAGTAACAACGGAGTCAGGAGTCAGGAGTCAAGTAGCCGTTGACTTATGATGGAAGTGCCACTCAAGATTTGTTTCAAGGCAACATAGGATCTATTGGGTAGAAGTTGTGGGCAATTACAGGCCTGTTAGTTATGCTAGCAGTTAAGAGATGCACTCAACACTGTGCGCACTGAATGTATCAAGTTTATTCCTGGGCAGTATGTGTCTAAGGACAGGATTTGATGATGGGGTCTATGTATGACACATGAGAAATTTCCCAGCATTCTTACCAATTAAACAACAGCGTGTATGAACAACGGTAGATTGTAGATACAGTTCTGTTATCCCCACAAATGGTACACCATAATACTGTGCTGGGCCACCAACCTAGATCAGAAGGAAGCAAATCTGCACTCTGAACCTTGGAATGAGGAAATGGATAGGCACATTTAATGCAGTCACCCATTGAAACCAGCAGGTGTTACACACTTGGTAGGAACTGCAGTTAGATCTTGGGAAGCTGTCCTTCAACCCACCACAGTGGAAGTTGTGGAAACTGATATAACTGCAATCTCAAGGAACAGTTCTTAAGGACTTCAGTCTGGGGAAGATTTAGAAGATGCCTCAAGAGAAGGAATAACACCAGTCTTCCTTATGCAGATCTTTGCTGCTGGATATGGGAGTACCTGCCCTTTAGATAAGGCCTTGACTTGAATGAAGCTTCTGTTTTGTTTTGTTCTAATGTAAGAAAGACACCCTCCCACTTTCCTCTAGCTTTCAGCTGCTACAAAAGGCAGGTTTTCAGATTTTTCAGAGTTCAAGGAAAAAGCTACATGTACATTGTAATTCATCTTTAAAAGAAAAAAAAATTGTTCGGAGAGAAGATAATATATCTAGTTCATAATATATCTAGTTCATAATATATCAACTCTATAACTACAGAGTCCTTGGCGTTCTCTGACCTTAGCTGTTTACTTGTAGATATTCAACTAGGTAACCTCTTTAGTGCTGATAATGTTACCTAGTATAGTAGTGAAAAGTCTGCAAACATACAAACAAACAAGATCAGAGAACGCCACCAAAAACACCAGAAGATGTTACAGTGGGACACTGGTGAACCTTGGAAAAAAATATCCAGGAACAACCCACCCTCTTATTAATTGATAGCTGCTACTTCATATTAAACATTTTTGTATGTATTTACCCATGCTTGTTTTCCATATTATATAAAAGTCACCCAGTAATCTTTTTTCCAGAACAGTCCTATCTATGTTTATTTTGAAGATTTTTCTGTTGAGTTCTCTTACTCCCAGGTAATATACATAGAGTATCAATTTAGAAGTAGCATTTATTTCAGGATCTACTGTGCGACAGATCTAAAATATAAATTCAATTATGGTTTATTTACTGCAAGTGTAGTTACAATAATTGAGGGGAAAAGTTAGTTAATTATAGACCTTATTACGGTTGTGCTCACACATCAGCCAGATATTTAGATTTGGATTTGGCATTTCTGTCCACTTGTCATATCCTTCCCAAGAACCTGGAATAAGGCAGATGTTGTTTAATAATATGAAGGGATCTTTGCAAGATTGTAAGCTGTTCCAAGTAAAGCTTAGAAATGACCGATGGTGTTATTGTTAGTGCCAATGGTTTTCAGGTAGTGGTCCAGTTATTTTGAGATTGTACCCAAACAGCCTATTACTAAGAGTACTATTTTGTTCTCCTTTGCCACAATTATTCTACTTCTGTTTGTAGTCTTTATATTTTGTGATTTTCTCCAATTCTTTCTCTTCTATTTTGATGCTTCCAGGTACTGCAATGTCTACTATTCCAGGCTATCTTGCCTTTCCTGTCAACAGTTTTTTAAATCTGAAGTGTTGTATCGCAGTTGCTGGTCTGTTTGAATTCTAAAGTCACAGAGTATTTTAGCTTCTTTATTTTTTTTATTACTTTGTCTTTTTTGGGACCCCACCAGTTTTTGCTTGCAGGTAAATGGTATTTCCTGCAGATATTCCAATGTGCAAATGTTATTTGTTCTTTCCATTGTTTGTGATCAATCTGTGTCATATTCTTGCACAGTTTATTATGCAGTCCACCGTTTCTTCAGCTTCTTTTGCAGAGGTGGAATTTGCTGTCTGTTGCTGTCTTCTCAATTCTGGCCGGTTATACATTTGTTCTTAATACTTGGAATTAGATCCTGCATCGCTTTCTTCAACTTTCCTGCTCTTAGCCATTGACAGGTCTTGTTATCTGCTTTGTCTGCCAGGTTTTTTTTAAATGTACTGGCTATTTTGCCTTGCAATATCTATTCTTCATTTGGTCTTTCTTTTAGGGGTTTGGTCCCCTTGGTATTCAGTAAGGTTCACCGACAAATGCGCGCTCGACAAAAGCACGCCCGACAAAACCGCGGCGAGAAAACCGTGAGGTCGAAATCGCGCCCACAGAAGGGCGCTGACAAATGCTGACAAATGCGTGCCGACAAAAGTGCGCCATCAACAAACAGCGTGAAAACAACGTAAGAACCCTTACCCTAATCCTAACCCTTACCTTAACCCTAATCACGCTTTTGTTGGCACGCATTTGTCGGCGCCCTTTTGTGGGCGCGATTTCGAACTGCAGTTTTCTCACCACGGTTTTGTTGGTGCGCTGTTGTTGAGCGCGCATTTGACGGGTCACGATTCAGTAAGCCTTCATGGCACAGAGTACTAGCTTCGCTGCATCTTCTTCAGTGTCCAGATTTTTTTTCAATGCCCTATTTTCTTCTTGCAAGTATATTGTCTGATGTACTTACAAAATTTCATGTCCACCTGTGCTCCTTGATAAATACAACCTCTCGACAATCTTTCATTTGTTCTAGCTTGCTTGTATCTGATCATAGCATGCTGATCTTATTTTCCACACTGATCTTTCATTTTTGGTGATGAAATTTTGGCTTTTTTTTGGTTGTTGTTTTCCATCCAAGATCTTCAGTTATAACTGCACCTATGCTGTACATCAGTTAATTTGTTTATTGTGGCGAGCAGATGCTTATCTTCAGTACTACAGTACTAACATCTTTTAATACTTGTGCCAGCTGTTCTTTTTTTTCTTACCAGCTGAGATTCCTCACTGCTTTTTTCTTGTCTGAAAAAAGAGTTATCTTCTTGATATTGAGTAGATAACGAACCAGAACTCTGGGGGCAGCTCTGTTAAGCTGCCGACGGCAACAGGTCCCTCCCCGGAAGCCCAGTTCATCCTTTTTTCACCCAGAAGACATTGTTCTTTCTAGGAGAAAACAGAGGAAGAGTAGCTGATTTGCTGATAAAAATGGTTCAATACCATCCTGGCTTCCTCTATTGCCAATTTCTCTGGTTTGCCTTTACAGTATGAGCTTCTACTGGCATGGTATTGATTACCCCGACGGATCTTTGCAGTTCTTCCAATTCTGCTCCTGTGGATACTTTATTTTATATTATGAATCAATTTTGATCTACTATTCTCTGTTTTGTTATTTCTGATATTGGATGATGTTATTTCTAGATTTGATGAATTCTTTTCAGATATCCTCTTCTCGTTGAACTTGATTTGTAATAGCAAATCATTATTTCTTTGTTTTCAATCTGTATATTTGTGAAGGGTGAACATTTTTTTTTCTTCCAGCAGTCCTACAACTGTTGGCCCTGGTTGTTCTGTAATCCATTGGTCACCAGATATCCAGGAACTCCAACACTTAGCACCACCTTTGTTTAGTTTAGTTTAGTTTAGTTTATTATGATTTATAGGCTGCCCTTTTCCCTGAGGGGACTCAGGGCGGCTTACAATACATGGGAAGGGGGGTGCAAAACAAAAACACAATACAGTGCATAAATAAAAATAAAACAATAAAACACAACTTTCATTCAACATTCTGGTGGGGCAAATTAGAATCTTATCCCCAGGCCTGACGGGATAGCCAGATCCTAAGGGCTGTGCGGAAGGTCTGGACGGTGGTGAGGGTGCGAATCTCCACGGGGAGATCGTTCCAAAGGGTCGGAGCTGCTACTGAGAAGGCTCTCCTCCGCATAGTCGCCAGTCGGCACTGACTGGCGGATGGAATTCGGAGGAGGCCTAATCTGTGCGATCTAATCGGTCGAAGGGAGGTAATCGGCAGTAGGCGGTCTCTCAAGTACTCAGATCCACTACCATGGAGAGATTTATGGATGGTGAGTAGCACCTTGAAGCGTGTTGGTCTGGGCCAATGGCTAATCCAGTATAGGTTTCTCTAAATTGTTCATGGGACACACATTCTTTGTCAGGCTCCTCTGATGAGGCCTCTCCAGTGTAGTTGAATCTCTGGCATAGCTGGCATCTTCTTCAGAGCATACAAATCCCATAGGCACTTCATTGCGGCTGTATGATGGTTGATCACACAGTCAGCCAGATATTTAGACTGCTTTTTTATCCACCTACCCCAAGGCCTTGTGATAGGCAAATGTCATTTGACAGTGTTATAATTATTATGATAGAATATAAGCCTGTTCAACGTCAAGCTGCCTTTTGCAATTGACTGATGGTTATTTTGTCTACACCTTTGGTGTTGAAGTGGTGCTCCACATGTTTTGGAATTGCACCAAAGACACCTATTATGATTGGTACTTCTTTTTCTTTCTTCAATCTACATCTATTTTAGGTCTTTATATTTTGTTCCCTTCTCCAGTTCTTTCTCTTCAATTCTGCTGTGTCCCAAGTACTCCAACGTCCACTCTCCGGACTTTTTATTTGTCTTTCTTATCAACCGTTGTTAAGTCTTATTAACAATTGTTAGGTGGCAAGTGTTTTTCTATCTCTATTCTAAAGTTTATAGCACTTTAGCTTCTTCATTTTCTGTTATTTTGCATATTTTGTCTTCAACCAATTTTTGCTTGCAGGCAACTAGTATTTCTTGCACATGTTCCAATACATTATTGCTGCATTGTTTTTGTTGTTATTGTTTATAATCAGTTATAATCAGTTTGTGCTGCCTTCTTAAAATTGCTAACTAGGTGGTCCATACTGCTACATTCATGGCTTCATGTCAGTGTTAAGTTTTTCATGACTGCCTGGACAGGTCCCTGTAGTTTTTTGGCAAATGTTTCAGAAAGTATTGGCCCTTGGCTGCTTCCTAGGAATTAGGAAACTGACTGGTTCTAGGTCATTCAATTGGCTTTGTGTCTAAGGTAGGATAAAATTGGTTTCTTGTCTCTTACATTAATTGCTGAATCAAACTGGCTTTTATGTAAATCACATTGGATATGAAAAAGGATTGGAGGTTGAACAACTAACCTCATGGTGTGACTGGAACAATCTGGAACTGAACACACTCAAAACCATAGAAATGGTAGACTTTAGAAGAAACTCTACATACTACCACCTCTTACAATACTAGACAACACAGTATCAACAGCAGAGACATTCAAATTTCTAGGTTCTAGCATATCGCAAGACCTAAAATGGACACCTAACATCAAAAACCTCATCAAAAAAGCACAACAAAGAATGTTCTTTTCGCACCAACTTAAGAAGCTCAAACTGCCCAAGGATCTGCTGATACAGTTCTACAGAGGAATTATTGAGTCTGTCATCTGCACCTCTGCAGAACTCAGAAGTTTGGCAACCCAACAAGACAGACACAGACTTCAGAGGATAATCAGAACTGCAGAAAAAACAATTACTACCAACCTGCCTTCCATTGAGGACCTGTACACTGGAGGAGTCAAAAAGAGGGCTGTGAAAATATTTACAGACCCCACACATCCTGGACATAACTTGTTTCAACTCCTACTCTCTAAACAACACTATAGAGCACTGCACACCAAGACAACTAGACATAAGAACAGTTTTTTCATGAATGCCATCACTCCGCTAAACAAATAATTCCCTCACCACTGTCAAATCATTCACTAAGGCTGCATTACTATTACTATTAGTCTTCTCATCATTCCTATCACCCATCTCCTCCCACTTATGACCACAGGACTGTAATTTTGTTGCTTGTATCCTTATGATTTATATTGATATTGATTGTTTCCTGATTGCTTATTTGTACCCATTGACTATCATTAAGTGCTGTATCTTACGATTCTTGATGAATGCATCTTGGGTTTTTTTGTACACTGAGAGCATATGCACCAAAGACAAATTCCTTTTGAAATTTCTGTGTGTCCGATCATACTTGCCCAATAAAGAATTCTGTTCTGTTCTGTTCTTATCTGTTATATTCTATTCTATTCTATTCTATTTCTATTTCTATTCTGGTTTTCCACTATGGAGAAGCTCTAGTGGGAGACGAAAACTAATTCCTTCAAATGAGTATTTTTTTTATTAGAACCAGAAAGCAAGAACTCAGATGCATCTCTGAAGGAGTCAATCTGGAGAGAAAGCTTCTTTCCATGTATCTCCCAGAGGAATTACAAGCACCTTTCTTTTGAAAAACCAAAAACTTTCCTTGCACCAAGAATTTATTTAATGATCTTCATTTAATAAATCAATTTATGGAACTTGGAGAAAAAAAATAGATAACTTGTTTTAGAATAGATATTATTTTGATGTGCAATAAAATCGGTACAAAACTTGACTTCTGTGAATAGTGCTTTATATTATTAATTTACATACAATATTAGATGAAGTGTATCTGGTTACTAGCTATTTAAATGCCCATGTCCACCCACAGTAATATTTTTCCATATCCTTTAAATTACCTTTTGTTAACGATTGGTTAATATATCAAAAGGGACATCACTTTTTTGCCAGACCTTAATGAAACATCTGTTGGTTTGCAAGACATATGTTTTAGATTTATATGCTCTTTAAGTGACTTGAGTAAATTAATACAGGATCCATTTAATCCTACTCAGTGGCTTTCCTGGCACCAGGAATGGGGTCACGGTTTATTACATCTAAATGGCATACCTTTGTAGTCTGCATGTGATGTATGTACCGTATTATTTTGAAAGAGCTGTTACATGCAATCTGGACTCATCGAGACAGTTGGAATTTAAAACAAGTGCCTAAATTTTGCTATTACTTCATTTACATTATTTCTCTTTTCCTTGAGATGTAGTTCAGTCAACGTTAGTGTTCATGTTGGCCACAATCTTCTAATTATTTATTCTTTAGCAACAAATGGGATTAAGTGGTTTGTGATCTAAATTGTGATGGGTGTGCTCCAAACTCAGTGGTTTGAGGCCTGGCCCTGGTAGATGTTTTTGGTTGCTTTTAGTCATTTTTATTTGCACATTGTGTAAATGTGCTTTATTGTTAACTTTTTTTTTCTAATTATGTGTGTGTGTGTATGTGTATGTGTATGTGTGTATGTGTGTATGTATATATATATATATATATATATATATAGAGAGAGAGAGAGAGAGAGAGAGAGAGGGAGGGAGGGAGGGAGGGAGGGAGGGAGGGAGGGAGGGAGGGAGGGAGAGAGAGAGAGAGAGAGAGAGAGAGAGAGAGAGAGAGAGAGAGAGAGAGAGAGAGAATATATTGTGTGTATCTGTACATGTATGCCAGGCATAAAATCCTCTTACCTTTGCCACTGTTTCAGAACCGGGAGCATGCATGCGGGGTACTTCTGTGCATGCTCAAAACCTTCTGCACATGCGCAGAGCACCCGTGATGACATCTTGAGAGACCGCCTGCTGCCAATCACCTCCACTAGACCGATTAGATCCCACAGATTAGGCCTCCTCCGAATTCCATCCGCCGGCCAGTGCCGACTGGCGACTACCCGGAGGAGAGCCTTCTCTGTGGCTGCTCCGACCCTCTGGAACGAACTCCCCGTGGAGATTCGAACCCTCACCACCCTCCAGGCCTTCCGCAAAGCCCTTAAAACCTGGCTGTTCCGACAGGCCTGGGGCTAAAGAGCTGTTGCCCCCGTCTCGAATGGTATGACTGTTGTGTGTTTTTAAATTATGTATTGTTATGTTTCGTCTTTCATTTTCTGTCTGTACCTCCCTTCCCTGATTTGAATTGTGAGCCGCCCTGAGTCCCCTTTGGGGGAAAAGGGCGGCATATAAATATAATAAAATAAAATCAATCAATCAAATCAAATCTGGGCAGGTGGGCGGAGCCTCCTGCCACTGCCACTACTGGTTCACCTGAACTGGGGCGAACTGCGAACTGGCAGAATACCACCTCTGATGTATGCCATCTATGTTTAAATTACAAATATTCTTTACTTGATTGGTAACCAAACAATCATGTTTCAGTTATAAATTGTCCTACAGGCTTTAAATATCACAGTCATTTTGACCATCTTTCAAGTTTCTGAACCAGTCTTTAGCAAGACTACTAAGCACCGGATTTCAGTGTATTTCTTCCCAATTAGTTCTTTGTGCTGCAATTTGGCAGTATGTCCCCATTTACTTTGTCAGACACAAGTTTCATTGCTACCAGTACAGTTTATTTTCAAATAAATATGCTTTGGTTTGTAACCCAGTATGGTAGTTGCATAAAGCTATATTCAGGGATAAATTAAACTATATTCAGTTGCATTTATTCCAGGTAAAGATGCCTGTGGTTGCAGCTAATTTGCAGTTCTTAATTACACTTATCTGGTAGCAAATCCCTTTAACTATAGTAAGGCTAATCTTGTGTGTGTGGTTAAATGTGAGTACTGACTTCTATTTTAAATATTTTTTTTAATGGTCAACATGCATTGAAGTGCTTATTCATAAAGTAAGAGGCTCTGAATTTTAAATGGCTGAATAGAAATAAATGATAGTGGTACGCTTTTGTTCTTCGTGACATTTTAAAAATATTGTGATATTTCTCCTCGTATTTTGTACAGAATAAATGGCATATATAAACAAATGTATATTATTTATAATACCAGTAAATGTTAGGCATTCACATACTTGGAGTTAAGGAATTAGTGGGTGATTCTGATGGATTGTGAAATTTTATTGCAATGGGAGTGTACATCTTTTTATTGCAGCTGTCACAATTCCTGGCTTATGGTGGCATGCTACCCTGCATTCTGGGAATTTGCTAATGTGCATGGGTGGATTTATCCAATTTGCAGGCTGCAACAGTAAATTGCCCTTTCCTCATTTAAAAATTGGTTTGGAATTCCTCAAACTCCACCTCTTGCCCTACCTTGCCTTGGGATACTTTATGCAATAATACTATAAACAATTTAATTAGTCTGTGATTTAAAAGAAGAATTCTTTTAAGGAATCAGGGCACTGGAATAGATACATACCAAAGTTCATTTCCAATGTATTGTGAATAATTCTTAATTATTTTTCCATGCAATTGATGGTTACTCTTTGGTAGCTAGAAATTCAGAAGTTCTCATGGAAGATAAGTTAGTTGTTGACAAAATGAAAAGGACTTTCTGGGGTAGTAGAACAATTCCAGGTAACCATAAGCATAGGTGGTATCTAATCCAGATAGAGTGATGAGATTCAAGTGTTGCAGAGTTTGAGTGTAGATTCTAGACAAAATTTGCCAGAGAAGTAACCAAAAGGCCTTCCCAGTCTCCAATGATTCTTCCTCTTCTATCTCTGTTGCAACTATCAAATGTGAAAATGCACACTAGCAAAGTTAGTCTGTCTGTCTGTCTCTTTCTTTCTTTCTTTCTTTCTTTCTTTCTTTCTTTCTTTCTTTCTTTCTTTCTTTCTTTCTTTCTTTCTTTCTTTCTTTCTTTCTTTCTTTCTTTCTTTCTTTGCCTTCATTTGTACTTCATTTCATCTCTAGATCTCATCTTTCAATTTTGCAGATACTGCCACTATAGAGTTCAAGGCTATTTTAATAAACTTCAAACAGGTTCATTTGTTATCTTTCAAGTCAAAATGTTGTCTTCCCTCCAATAGCTAGTGATAGAACTTCCAAAAGGCACCTGTATAAACAATTTGTGCTCTTCCTACTATCACTGTCAGTAAACAAACTGAAAGAACCTTGAATCTCAAGTGATCAAAGAGAAAGAAGAAAAAACAATGTATCCAGCCTCCAGCCTCTAAGTGGCAGTGTAACTGCTTTTCCTCCTGTTGTTACAACCCTCTTTATAATCCTTCTTATTTTCTTCTTTATATTCCAAGCTTAAGAAAGAAAAAAAATCCTTAAATGGAGATCAAAAACAATCCAATCAATCAAATCAAGCATTATAAAAAAAGGAGAATTTTAATCCATAGGTATAAGCAAAAGTGAAAAAAAAAGCAATAATTAATCCATACAGTTTAAAAAATAGAGAGCCCCTGGAAAAATTCCATCCGTGAAAAAAAGAAAAAAAACTAGAAACTGGATAACACACTAAGTTCAATGCAGATCAATTTCGCCGCCTACAGTCTTTTGTCTTCAATCTTAACTTAAATTTTTTTCTTGGGTAGTCTCTTCTTCTAATAATAAAATTTCCTCACCAATTCGACACACTTTCTCTTTCCGCTTTCTTTCCGTTCCTGAGCTGTCCCAACTTCAGCAGCTTCATTAGCTGTGTTTCTGTCGCCGAAAAAAAGGCTATTTCCTGGATCTTTCAGGGACTTTGCTGTGTCCCTGAGATCAGCAGGAGGTGCCCTTCTCAATCACCATCTCTCTTTTACAGCTTTTTCTCATATTTCTCCTCATTTTTTTTTGTTTTCATTCTTTCTTTCATTCATTTTTCAGGTTTGCTGTCCCTGACGTTCAGGGTTTTAAAGTGATTTCTTGAAAACGGTGGGAATATGTTCAAGATTGTGTAATGGAAACATATTAATTTTCCTGTTCCCCTTTAAAGAGCCGAGGTGGCGCAGTGGTTAGGATGCAGCACTGCAGGCTACTTCAGCTGACTATTAGTTGCAGTTCGGCAGTTCAAATCTCACCGGCTCAGGGTTGACTCAGCCTTCCATCCTTCCGAGGTGGGTAAAATGAGGACCCAGATTGTTGTTGGAGGCAATATGCTGACTGGCCGCGCGAGTGATCGTGGGCGCACCACGGTTCGCCCACATAAAACCGATCCTCCGTGAGCTGCGCTGGCTACCTGTTGATCTCCGGGTGCGCTTCAAGGTGCTACTCACCATTCATAAAGCTCTCCATGGTAGTGGATCTGACTATTTGAGAGACCGCCTTCTGCCAATTACCTCCCTTCGTCCCATCAGATCGCATAGAGTAGGCCTCCTCCGAATTCCATCCGCCAGTCAGTGCCGACTGGCGACTACGCGGAGGAGAGCCTTCTCGGTTGCAGCTCCGACGCTTTGGAACGATCTCCCCGTGGAGATTCGTACCCTCACCACTGTCCAGGCCTTCCGCACAGCCCTCAAGATCTGGCTATCCCGTCAGGCCTGGGGATAAGACCTGTACTTGCCCCACCCGAATGTTGAATGAATGTTGTGTTTTATCGGTTTATTTATTTTTTATTCACACTTTTTTTCTTTCTTGTGTTTTGTCCTACACTCCCTTCCCATTAATTGTAAGCCGCCCTGAGTCCCCTCAGGGAAAAGGGCGGCCTATAAATTTAAATAAAATGAAATGAAAAAAAATGAAATGAAAATGACTCGGTAAACCGCTTAGACAGGGCTGAAAGCCCTATGAAGCGGTATATAAGTCTAACTGCTATTGCTATTGCTAACTTGACGTGGAACTTGCATATGAGTCGTTCATCACGTAGGGGAATCTTGACTTACAATAATTTGTTTAATGATCATTCAAAGTGACAAAGTGGAAAAAGTGGCTTATTACTGTTCCCCACACTTAAGACTGTTGCATCAACATGATCACCAGCATATATTTACAATGGTTGTAGTATATTGGGGTCATGTGATTGCCATTTGCAACTTTCTGACAAGTATGATCAATGGGGAAATTTGGATTTGCTTAACTGCATGATTCATTTAACAACTGTAGTGATTGATTTAACAACCATGACAAAAGTAATACAATTGGATGCAACTCACTTGACAACCACCTTGCTTAGCAATGGAAAGTCTTGTCCCAATTGTGGTTGTAAGTTGAAGATTACCCATATAATATTTTACAGACGGACCCTAGCCACATCTTCACTATAATAACCAAACCCCTCCATCTCCCTGCATCAATAATGTGGTCAATTTGGTTTCAGCGTGCTCTTTCTATTCGTTCTATGCACATAGCCATCATCATGCTTATTTGAAGAATGTGTTATTAATGAGAAAATAATTGAATTGGTATAAACTGATAAGTTGTTTTCCTGCTTCGTTTCTGTTTCTTACATCAGTTAGTATTTTCAGTTTGGACATTCCAATCTCCAATCAGAGGCAGCGTTTCTTGCTTGCGTGTTCTTTGGATTTGATATTGAACTTGGCCATAAAACTAATCAGCTTTCCCTTTTTCTGCTTGGAGCATAAACTTGGATAACCCTTATATGAAAAGATGAAATCTATTCAATCATTGACTTGCATTCTACCTGAGTGCTGTCTTCGTTATTATCTTTCTTGGTTCTGAAACTAAGTCAGTTGGTAAACAGAATGAGCTTATGATTGCAAGTGTCCAGCTCCATTCCATTTCAATTAACTAATGCCTACAGTGTCACTGTGCAGCCAGTTCATTTTATCTTTCTCTGTCTTAAGATTTCCCATGGTAATAGTTTTTACATTCTGTGTTTTCAGTGCCATTCTGTCTTTTCAGCTTTGGGTTTCCTTTTCTTGCATGTCAACATCAGCAACTAGATGTCCTTAAGCTTTAATTTAGGTGAGTCATAAGCATCTGGTATTTTGAAAAATCCTTAGACCTTAGTAGCATGTTGAGTGTCACTCAGCCTGAAGATGCAACTTCTGGCACTATGTCATTAGTCACTTTATCTCTGTGGTTTTTTTGATAAAATACAGAAGTGATTTACTATTGTCTCCTTTACAGTATGAAATGATTAAAATGATAATCTGTGTTTAGTATCATTCTGTATTGCTGCTGTCCAATTCATCCTGCTTTAGCTGGGCATTTGGGATTATCTTTATGCCTTGTATGACCTTGCTGGAAACGAATGCTCTTGTCATTCTCCTTACTCTTCACTCATCACTTCCAATGACACCCGCATACTATTTGAATGAAGCAGCCTACGAAGACATGGGGAGTATATTGTGCCCTCAAGTCTATTTTGAATCTGAGTATTTGCCTGGACAAATCTAAGCAGTTTGGTCTTGTTGTTTTCTATTGTTCTTTTCCGTGGAGCTGAAGAGAGATTGACTCAAAATCATCCAGTTGGTTTCCATTCCTAAGATAAGATAAGGACTCTCTGCTCTTAATTCAGAAATTTAACAACTAGATCAAATTGGTTATTTTTATAATTTGGAACATGGTTAATGCTTGCTAGGGAGCAGGCTGTTGGCGCGGAGCCTTGGCAGGTGATTTTCTGCTTCTGGTGGCCATTTTGTATTGCCTTTTTTGGCATGGCACCATTTTGGTTTCGCTTTTTCTTTCCTGTGTTTTCCTGCCTGCCGTTGCCCTTCCTACTGCCCTGCTCTTTATAGATCGCCACTGCAGACTACTTGAAGAGCATTCGGAGACTTCAGCTTGTCCAGAATGCAGCCGCGCGAGCGATCGTGGGTGCATCTTACACCTATCCTCCGCGAGCTGCACTGGCTGCCTATTGGTCTTCGGATACGCTTCAAGGGGCTAGTCGCCACTTATAAAGCCCTTCATGGTATTGGACCTGGGTACTTGAGAGACCGCCTGCTGCCAATTACCTCCAACAGACCGATTAGATCCCACAGATTAGGCCTCCTCCGAATTCCATCCACTGGCCAATGCCAACTGGCTACCACCTGGAGGAGGGCCTTCTCTGTGGCTGCTCCGGCCCTCTGGAACAAGCTCCCCATGGAGATTCGGATCCTCACCACCCTCCAGGCTTTCCGCAAAGCCCTTAAAACCTGGCTGTTCTGACAGGCCTGGGGCTGATGAGTTCTTGTCCCCGCTCGAATGGTGTGGCTGTTGATTGTTTTTAAATTGTGGTATTGTTTTGTCCATGTCTTTTTTTCCTGTTTGTATCCCCCCCCCCCCGACTTGGTTTGTGAGCTGCCCTGAGTCCCTTCTGGGAATAGGGCGGCATAGAAATACAATAAATTCAATTCAATTCAATTCAATTCAATTGTTCCCTGTGGCTCGAGCTCCTCCTTGGCATCGGAAATCAGGCTTGTTGATTCTGCATCTGCGCTGGTGCTGGGAGTAAGATTGACTCGCACCTGAGCGATTGTCTTCTGCTTATTCCTCCTGCCTGCTGCCTTCAGTGTCTCCTCCTTCGGAGCACTAAGGCGTTTTGTTCCAGGGTCACCTGGGTGGTGAGTGAAGAGCCCCTAGCCCCTTCCAATCACCCAGATTGCAGTTATGGCAGAGCAGGCCCCTAGGGATAATAGCCAGCCTAGTCCCTCCACCAGCAGGATTCATCCCAGACAGGCTAGCAAGGTGGCAAGGGAGGCCCTAAAAGCCAGTAAGCCTTCCATCAGACAGGACAAGCAGCTGGGGCCAGACCTTGATAAGGATGCCCTCAGGTGGCAAAAGGCCTTGGAAAAACAATTCCACAAGGCCCAGGAGCAGGCCCAGGCCTCCAATCAGTCTGCCCCCAGGGATCCATCACCAGAGGTCAGACCAGGGCAAAGGCATCCCATTTCTGAAAGTGAAGGGGAAGGGCAGGAATTCTCCCCTCAGCCTTCACTGGCCAGGGCAGCTTCTCCAGGCTCCCCAGGGGCTTCAATGGCTGACCATGCAGACCTTTTTGAATTCCTCTCAGAGGGAGAAGAGGATCCAGTTTTCCTGGGCCACCTGGCCCCACAATCTCCGCTCGCCCATCCTCCTCATAGAAGGTGCCCTGCGGAGGATCGGGGACCCAATCTTCTGCTGAAATGCAAGATGTCATTACTAAGGCCATAGCCCAGGGCATTGAGAGTGGGATGAGCCAGCAGGGCAAGCGCCCGCGAAAGACACATCACATTCAGGCCTCGGATCCTCCCAGAGAGGTGGTACAGGCCCATGACCTGCTTCTCCCCATTCCTCGTTGGATAGCGAGGACTCTGCATGGGAGGAAGATATCCTTTCTAATCGTGACCCTGAGTTTTCAGGGGATGAGTCAGCTATTCTGGATAAACCTGCCTTCTCTGGCTTATTCAAACAGGCTAATTTCAAGACTATTTTGAATAAGGCGAAGGCCTCTACCCATTTGGGCTCTACCACTCCGGAGCAGGCTGCTCCTGATCCTTCGGATCTCACTGAAGGTTTGTTCAAGGAGCCTGTGCAGGTCTCAAGAAATTGTACCTATTCCCAAATTGTTTCTCAACATGGTACAGAAACAATGGGCTCAACCAGCCACCCCTGCCACCCCTAGTGGTAGTAACAGGAGACTATATACAGTGGATGCTAGTCTGGAGGACTTGCTGAAGCTGCCCCCTGTGCATGAGCTGGTGGCTGCGCTCACGTCTTCCTCAGTACTTTCCCCTGACCTCCTGGAGGGTCTCAAGGCTGAGGACAAGAAAGGACACCTGGGGTCTTTCTCCGCTTTCAAAGACTATTTGGACCTGTTGTTTATGGACCGTCTTGGACTTCTTATCAATGCGCACAGTTCCATGCCTTCATTGAAAATCTGGAAAGTCAAGGCAACACCAGAGACGTGACTAAAGTTTCAATTCAGTCCTGGGCAGATTGGCTGAGTTTAACCCATGCTTGAACTCTCCTCTCAGTGTACTGAAAACGACTCTTCAGGTAAGCCAATGGTCATCTTCTATGTTTAGTTTTGAGAGAAACGTTTGAGGACTGATTACTGAAATCTATAGAAGTATATTCAGCAAAAGAAAGAATAAAAAGTGATGCAGTTCTGAAGTTGTCCCATGGCTGTATTTTGCCTGGTATTTTGAAGAAGAACAACTGTGATACTTGTAATTCACAGATGATGAAGTGAGTATAAGAGGGATTTGTCCACACGCCAATCAGTGAGTTGATACCTCAAACCCATAAACTCTAGATGTTGCATTTTCTCTGCTTAGTTCCTGTGATGTAAGAATGTGATTTCCCCCTTCAATATTTAAACCCAAGATTGTCAAGAAGCAAAGATGTAGACATCATTTTGCTCTGAAATAGCTTTGGGCTCTTATATTATTGAGTTATGTGAAATATGATGCCTAAGGGAAGGCACTCTTTGTCATTAACCATCTGCTCTGCATGCTTAAGATTGTTGAGGTGATATTTGCTTGACAAGAAGTCCAGAAACGAATACCGGTAGATAATTAGCCTATAATTGTTTTTATTGGCAAGAATATCAGATACAATTTTCAAAGGGAATTTATTTCTGAGGATCATGTCTGTTCTCTGAAGCAATTAGCTACATAACTGCTCTTTTTATGTTATGAGCCTTAAAATAATAACAACAAATGTATGGTGAGCAATTATAATACTCTGCTTTATATATATTTAATCAACAGTGCTCACACCATAGAGCAATATTGTGGCATCTAGCTAATAGACACATTTACTTCACATTAAAAAAATCATTTTATTTAAAATGGATGCATATCCAATGGACCAATTGATACATTCTCCAAACTCCATGTACGCTTCTGAACAGCATGATATTATTAATATCTATTCTTTCCCTGTTTCAGTCAAACTTCTAGCCTGGATAAGGTATCCATCTTTATATAATCTTAAATTGCATTTTTTAAGATCACATCATTTTGGCCTATCCCCAGGTTCTTGTACTTATGTATCCTGTACATAGCGTTACGGTTGAACTGTTTGTGCAGTTCCAACACTTTCTTTAGACTAAAATCTGTCCAAGCTGTGCTATCAGCCATGGTGTTTCCTTACTAATTACGGTGAGGAGAGAAAATAATATTACAGGTTTGGGTAAAGTGAATTATTTTAGTGTTGGGTGAAACTGAAAAAAAGGAAGGTGAGCTTGAATGAGCAAACACCATGCATCATTCAATGACTGAACAAAAATATAACAATATAAAGCTTACTAAGTGAAGTAAGCTTTACAAAATGAAGAATACCATGTCTTCCTGTAGTTTTAACTATAATAGCAACCTTGTAAATTAAAGAGCTAGTGATTGACCCAAAGAACCAAAGTCACCCATGAACTCTTATTTTAAGAGTGTCCTTAGTTCTAGTCCAACACCTTACCTATTTTGTCGTACCAAGCAAGGTAGCCAGTTTTGTAGGTTCCTCATTGCTGATATTTTCCTGTTCACAACTGGGAGGAACAAACAATGATAATATACAAGTTAAATAAATGCAGATTAGTGCTATGTGGTCTTACATTGACTTCTGGGAGTTATTTGATTAAATTTATTTGTATGCAATATCCATTTTTTTTGAAGTGATTAAAACTATTATTTTGAAAATAATCAAGGGGGATGAGAAAACTGGATGGTAGAAATAGAATTATTTTATTTTTATGTATAGTAACTCATTAGGAGCTCGTTCCCAACAACAAACCAGTCTATATTCTTTCAATTTGATTTATAATTCTGGTAATTAAGATTGTACATATAATAAGGAAATAGTGCATTATCAAAAAATAATATGAATTCTTTAAATAAACCTTTTGACAAAAACAAGATTGAAAAGGCATTGATTTTTTAAAAAAAAATCAGGAAAAAAATCTTAATGGGGTAACCATATGGCTTGTTAAATTACATCTATTTTAATACCAGCATAATATAAACGCAGAAGAAATAATATTTAAACTCTCAAAATGAATATAAGGGTATTAATGACAACTCCCTTTATGTGCTTAGCATATGCCTTATAACTGTGATGGCGAACCTCTGACACGTGTGCCACAGTTGGCATACAGAGCCATGTTTACTGGCACACGAGCCATGTTTACTGCCCTCCTTAGGCTTCAGGAAAGCCTCCGGAGCCTGGGGAGGGCGAAAAACAGGCAAATGGGCCAAACAGAAGTTCAGAAATGATCTGTTTCCAGCTTCCAGAGAGCCTCCAGGAGGCCAAGGGAGGCTGTTTTCGCTCTCCCCAGGCTTTTTTATAGCAATAGCAATAGCAGTAGACTTATATACCGCTTCATAGGCCTTTCAGGCCTCTCTAAGCGGTTTACAGAGAGTCAGCATATTGCCCCCAACAATCTGGGTCCTCATTTTTACCCACCTCGGAAGGATGGAAGGCTGAGTCAACCCTGAGCCGGTGAGATTTGAACCGCTGACCTGCTGATCTAGCAGTAGCCTGCAGTGCTGCATTTAACCACTGCGCCACCTTGGCTTTAGGAAAGCCTCCAGAGCCCGGGGAGGGCAAAAACTGCCCCCACATGGGGGGGGGGATCATGCACGCATGTGCACAAGGGTCGCAGGTGCATGCACAGTTGAGTGGGGCACATTGTATTGTGAGTGTGGGCACGCATGTGTGTGCTATCGTGCACATGCGCACAATTTTGACACACCTTTACAAAAAGGTTCGCCATCATTACCTTATAAGTCCATTTGCAAAAAACAACCAATGCTGTTAGTTGTTGTTTTTGTCTATTTGCATCCTTTTTGAAAAGGTTGTTTTTCATTTGGAATCTTTTTTTCTCCATTTTTGGAAATGTTTTTAATTTTGTTATTCCAGCAGGTGAATATGGGAACCACATTCTGTATATGGATAAAATATCAATTGTTCTATAGGCAAATCTGAAGCTTCCATGTACAAGTATGCACCTGTGAACTGTAATTACGCAAAGTACTCATTAATTGCTAATTAATTCCTTTTCTTATGCTCTGTCCGGACATAGATACTATGCAAATTGACAGCTAAAATGTAATCCCAGTCTAATCTTTTTAATTCGTTTTAAAATCATGGTGTAAGTTTTTTTTTAAAAAACTTAATTAAAAACTAGTAGTAGCTGAGAAAAGGTGGAAGAAATGCCACCAGGTTTTCATCCTTTAACAGTGCAAGTACCACTCCGTAAAGAGTTTGTGAATTTGCAAAGTTCTGCCCTGTTCTGTTTTAGAAAATTGAGCCTCTCTAAATATTTTTGGATTTGACTGTGGAAACGCTTTCATGTAAAGCATGTGCACTATAACTGAGAGCTAACTTTCTCCACATTGGTACCATCAGGATCATGATAAAATTTGCATGTGAGGTTAACTCAGATTTTTCATTTCTTGGAACATAGTTTGAAATTAATCTTAAACTGAGCAGACAATTCTTTGCCTGCATTTATTTATAATTTATATTTATCAAACCCTACTAAGACTGGAACACTGCAACCAATTTTGGTCACCATGCTGCAAAAAAGATGTTGAGACTTCAGAGAAGAAAGTTCAGAGAAGAGCAAGTAAGATGGTCAAAGCCCTGGAGACTAAAACATAGGAAGAACAGCTGCAGGATTTGGGTATGGCTAGTCTAAAGAAAAAAGGAATTAGGGGCGACATGATAGCAGTATTGGTAGCAGTATTCCAGTATTTTAGGGGCTGCTATAAAGAAGAGGGGGTCAGATTATTCTACAAAGCACCCGAGGGCAGGACAAGAAACAACAGTTGGAAACTAACCAAAGAACCAGAAACCTGGAATTAAGGAGAAACTTCCTAAGAGTGAGGACAATTAACCAGTGAAACAGCTTACCCTCAGAAATAGTGAGTGCTCCATCACTGGAGATTTTAAAGAAGAGACTAGACAGCCACTTATCTGAAATAGTATAAGTCATCCTGTTTGAGCAGGGTTAGAAGACCTCCATGGTCCCTTCCAGCTCTGTTCTGTTCTATTCTATTCTTCACCATTCAGCATCTACAATGTTGCCCTATCTAACCTAATAAGTAAAAATTGCTGCTTATCAATGGATTAAGTCAATGTTTCTCAACCTTATCGACTTTAAGACTTCAACTCCCAGAATTCCCCAGCCAGCATAGCTGGGAGTTGAAGTTGACACATCTTAAATTCAACAAGGTGGAGAAATACTGGATTAAGTTACAGTTTTCAATCCATTAAGGGTATAAAGTTAGCATGTAGATCCAAATCATTCACAGTACTATTTTTCCCCTGTGTATAAGACACCCCCATGTTTCATGTAGTTTGTTGTAGTAAGAATACTATAAGCCATCACTGTGCGGAAGCCACCTTTGTTAGAGAGAATAATACAACAAGAACAGGAAATGCCTTACAGGAACAATAGAGATGAAACCTAGAGTGGCAATGTGATACAGGAAACAACTACAATAGAGAGGAATAATGGAGCTGCCTATAAGATAGAGGCTCATGTGCAGCCTCCTCCTCAGCCTCCTGTGTATAAGACTCACCTCCATTTTCAAGTAAATATTTTAAAGAAAAAGTAGCGTCATAAATGGAAAAATACGGTAATTACATTTCCCCCTTCTGTATCCCATTGCCATTCAGAGATTTCATAAAGCAGAAATGCACAGGCTTTAGGTCTGACCTAAATAAAGGCCTATCAAACTGGCAGCCTGCAGGCTGGATATGTCCACCCCGGCTCTGCAAAGGCAAAAAAAGTTGTGATCCATCCCATGATGCGATCCAGTTTGACACCCATGCTTTAGGATCTCAGATGATCTTAGGTGTACGCTTCAGAGAGACTTAAAATATTGCCAAAAAGACAGCTTTTGTTGTTGTTAATTACAAAGTCGTGTCTGAACCATCGCGACCTCATGGATAACATTCCTCCGGGCCTTCCTGTCCTCTACCATCTTCTGGAGTCCATTTAAGCTCATGCCAACTGCTTCGGTGACTCCATCCAGCCACCTCATTCTCCATCGTCCTCTTCTTCTTTTGCCCTCAATTGTTCCCAGCATTAGGCTCTTCTCCATTGAGTCCTTCCTTCTCATTAGGTGGCTAAAGTATTTGAGTTTCATCTTCAGGATCTGGCCTTCTAAAGAGCAGTCAGGGTTGATCTCCTCTAGGACTGATCGCCTTGCAGTCCAAGGGACTCACAGGAATCTCCTCCAGCACCATAGTTCAAAGGCCTCAATTCTTTGGTGCTCGGCCTTCCTTATGGTCTAACTTTAAAATTATAAGGACAGTTGATTATGAGTTGCATTAATTATAATTTTTAATTAAATTGAAATGCAATTTCAATTAAAGCAAATATGGTTTTGGCTGTTCTGGAATAAGGCTTGCAGCACGCAATTTAAAGGATATGTGCAGCTTTTGCCCTCAAACCATTTGTTTATAATATGTTTTAGCTAGTGAGTCATTTATATTTTTGTATATTTGCACACAGAGACACACACATTTATATATATATATATTGCTATAGCACTATCAGTATGATGTTGTTAAAGAAAATGTGCAGTAGATAATAATGTGCAGAGATTCTTTTTACATAATATCTGTGTATTTCAGTATGTTACTTACACAAGCCAATTATTTCTGGTTTCACGTAGGATAGTTTTAGAACAATTCAGTGGGTGTGAGAACATGATGGTGCTGAACTTTCGAGATGAATTGCCCAAATTCACCATCTGGCAAAAATTGCTTTTCTACGTTTATATAAAGACATGACATGTTCTATTATTTTAACCTACATGCTCATTGTGTAATTTCTCCTTTCTTTTGAATATATCTGAATATATTTTACTGGTTACTGGTTATTCTTTGGGGTCAAATATTCTAGGAGACTTTAGTGGTTTGCATATCTGAAAGTGTGACAAGTGAATATTCCCATAGTTGCTTTGCCTTGCACAGATGTAAGAAAAAATACACAGTACAGCTGCTATTAAAAGTGATTTATACAAAGGGACGCAGTGGCTCAGTGGCTAAGAGGCTGAGCTTGTTGATCAGAAAGGTCAGCAGTTCGGCGGTTCAAATCCCTAGTGAGCTCCCATTACTTGTCCCAGCTTCTGCCAACTTAGCAGTTTGAAAGCATGTAAAAATGCATGTAGAAAAATAGGGACCATTTTGGTGGGAAGGTAAACAGCGTTCCATTTAGTCATGCCGGCCACATGACCACGGAGACATCTTCGGACAGTGCTGGCTCTTTGGCTTTAAAATGGAGATGAGCACCACCCCCTAGAGTCGGGAACAACTAGCACATATGTGCGAGGGGAACCTTTACCTTATACAAATAAATTCAAATATATGTGGATGCTCAAAGGTAATTTGATTATATTTATTGAATGAAAAAATGTATACAGGACCTTCCCCACTCCCTTGAACTAATGGACTTACAAGTGCCTTGTACCTTCCACACAGAATCAGCTGTTTAACTAAAGGCTTACTGAAACAATTCTGACACACAACTCAGTGGGCCACAGTTGTCGAGATACTTACAATGAGTTCACACTAATAATGTTTTCCCAATGTTGTTACGCATCCAGGAAAAATATTAGCATATAAATTCTGTGGTAAATACAGCTGTCAGGGAAGTTTGACTAAAAAAATCTTTGCTATTGCATACAATTTATCATTCTGCATTGGAATGCCTAATATTTGAATGACTATGAACAGTCTTTTCAAACAGCTCATTTTTTAAAATGTTAAAGTGGATGATAGATTATTGGAAACTGCATTACCCCTTTAAAGAATTGTTTATAAGTATTCATGCAAAATAAATGCTTAAGGCAAATCAGAGGATAATATATTCATATTACTAAAGAGAGCTTAGCTAAAATAATGTAGATTTATAAAAAGTGTTTATTTGTATTATTTGTAATTTATTCTCTCTCTCTCTCTCTCTCTCTCTCTCTCTCTCTCTCTCTCTCTCTCTCTCTTTCTCTCTTTCTCTCTCTCTCTCACCATATAACCTCCCATCTCATATATATTTTAAAAATTAAAATACAAATAAATATTTGTTAATTAATGTACATAATTAATAAGATAAAAATGACAACAAATATAAAAGAGTGCATTCCAAATAACCATCATATAACCATCTAGCAGGCTTCACCCTATCATGGGATCTCGAGGCCATGTTTTAAGGCATGTCTAGAAGGCCAATTTGAATTAAGAAATATAGATATTTGGAGAGGAATAAGTAGCATTTGAGGCTAGATGTTCACATTTGATCCCATTTTAGTTCTATGCCAGTTAATAGAAAACTATATTACAAATCTTAACTTTATCACCTTACCCGACTTTAAATTTGCTTTCAAATCCATCTAGAAAGAAAAAATTATGGTTCATATTTAAGATAAATATTCATCCAGCTATATTTACATCTTCCCAAAAGTGAGATGTAAGCCATAAGGAACATTTTTGAAACCTGGAAAAAGATTTCATTTTCTATATTAACTGTATGGCGGAAGTCTTGGGTAAACCAGATTAAAATCTCCCTCAGCTTGAAGGCATTAACACTCCCATCTTGCTATACACTGATGGTGCACCTGTCATTTCACGTATTCCAGCAGGCCTTATGAGAACACTAAAGGCTGTTATCCAGTACTGTGGGGAGAGGATCCAGGTCGTTATGATTAAATAACAACTGTAATATTTCCTAAAGATAAAAACACAAAGATGAATGATTGGGAAAATGCAATGGAATAGAGCAGTGGTGAGTTTCAATTTTTTTTAGTACCTCTTCTGTAGATGTGGCCTGCTTTCTGGGAGTGTCTTGCCAGCCATGTGACCGGGTGGGAGTGGCTTGCTGGCCATGTGACTGAGTGGGAGTGGCTTGATGGCCATGTAATAGGGTGGGCATGGCCAACTTGTAAAATGTGGTGAAACTCATTTAACAACGCTCTTGCTTAGCAACCAAAATGTTGGCTCAGAAACTCTGGCATTTGAAGCACGCAAGTCTTAAAGCTATCAAGTTACAAGACCCTTGCACCCCTAACTCTTTAGAAACGCCCCCCCCCCCCGGGGGTGTTCAAACTTGACAGCTTTAAGACTTGTGGACTTCAACTCCCTTAATTCCTCCTCTCGCTCTTCATCTTGATGATGTGGGGACGTGTGGGAGGAGGGAGCTGGAACTGATTCTAAATGGCACTGTAGATTTGTGGAACCTCTTCTATAGAAGAAGTTAGAACTGATAGGAACTCACCCCTGGAATAGAGTCATAACTTCAAATACCCGGGAGCAGTATTTCATCACAGAAGGATCTGAAAGGCCAAGAAATATTTCAGGCTCTAAAAGCATCAATGACTATTAAAATACTTGTCTTCTCTAAAAAAACAGAATTGATCTAGAACTGTAAAACTCTTTCAGGCAAAATCTCTTACCCAAATTCTTTATGAGGCACAAATTGGCATTTCTACAGGGTGCCCACAATTTACAACCGATTATTTTACAACTGTTGGAAGTTATAATCTATCTGAGGAAAGGGACTTACAAGCCAGATCTGACATTCTGATGGTTGGGACCTCCTGTGGAGAAGTGATTGCAATTTGGACGCTCAGCAACATGGTTGCATTTATAGCTGTTTGCAACTCTTGTGGTCATGTGACCACATTTTACATTGCTTTTGCTGAAAACCAGCGTTTCCTTCCAGTTTTTGACAAAATAGCACTGTAGCAAACGGTAGGTTTGCTTAATGACTGTAGTGTTTGCTTAATGACCGCTGTGTTCGCACTTAGAACTGCCACATTCATTTAACAATTGCTTCAAAAAAATGATGTAGTATTTTAGGGCTATATATTTTCCCCAAGGCATATACGTAAACCACTTAGACTAGAGATTCTATGTCTAGCATAGAAATAATGTTGTGCTTAATTTATTCAGTTAGTGATGTGTTGAGCAAAGTTCATTTGGAGACATTAGAACAGCAGAGAACACCTATATCTCAAAGCTGTAGGATAGACGACAAGGATGTAGAAAATGCTGTGAAACAATCAATCGGGTTACTTTCAGATATCCACAGAACAGCAAGTGTTGAGGGAACTTGGTTCAGTTTCTTTCTTTCTGGGCTTTAAACTGGACTTTAACAGTGATTCATCATTTTGGGAATAAAGAGCTCATGGTCACCAGAAGGTATGTGGGTGTTGGCACTTTTGGAAGAACATCAGAAGTTTGGAGAAATTCTGATTATTCCAAGGAACGTGGCTTTCTTTTTAATTTCCTAGCTTGATACAAGACATTCAGTTGTTCATAGTTTTAACAGTGGGAGCTTGTTGTACTTGATGTCTTGCAAAGATTAACTGATAAGTTTAGTTTAGTTTATTTTTATTTGTCTTGTATGCCACCCACTCCCGAAGGACTCTGGGCGGCTTATAATAAACAAGGGAGGGGATAAATAAACAAAACAATACTTTAAAATCCACAACAGTCACAGTTTCCGTGGGGCTGGATATTTCGAAAGCCCCCCGGCCTGCTGGAGCAGCCAGGACTTAACGGCTTTGCGGAAGGCCGGGAGTGTAGTAAGGGTCCGGATCTCCACGGGGAGGTCATTCCAGAGGGCTGGAGCTGCGACAGAGAAGGCTCTCCCCCGGGGAGTCGCCAGCCGACATTGGCTGGCAGATGGAATCCAGAGAAGACCTAACCTGTGAGATCTAATCGGTCTATGGGAGGTAATTGGCAGGTAATAAGATTTACATTTTGTTCTGCTCCAAATCTATTGCTAAATTGGGGGTGCTATTGTTAATTTTATTTCATTACATCCTTCACAAATTGCAAAGTGGTAGACATATTAGTTCTTTTAAAAAAAATGTTGTAAAGTTAAATTAGAAACAGGTGAGCCATTTAATTTTATCTTGATTATATAGATTACTTTATTTGAAAACGTATATTGGTTTTGTATGCATTAGTATATTATCTCTAATGTAAATGCTGATTCTGTTTGATGGAGAAATATAGTTCTGTAGATCTGGTAAGGTAAGCATGAAATCAAAGGAATATATTCTCAGAAGTTTTAAAAACACTTGAACTTTAAGGTAATAAAACCAAGACATTAAAACTACATGAATAGTATTTTAATAATAATTTGTAGTAATAATTTGTAAAGAAGGATCTTGACAGACTTGAACACTGGGCCCTATCTAACAAAATAAAATTCAATGTAGAGAAAAGTAAAGTCCTACACTTAGGTAAGAAAAAACAAAAGTACACTTATAAACTGGGTGAAACCAGGCTTAATAGCAATGACTGTGATAGGGAACGTGGAGTCTTAGTGGACAGCCAGCTAAAGATGAGTTAGCAGTGTGCAGCGGCAGCCAAAAAAGCCAATGCAATCCTAAATTGCATTAACAAAGGGATACAATCAAGATCAAGTGAAGTACTAATACCACTCTATAAAGCCCTAGAAAGACCACATCTAGACTACTGCATCCATTTTTGGTCACCACACTATAAAAAAAATGTTGAGACTCTATAAAAAGTGCAGAGAAGAGCAACCAGGATGATTAGGGGACTGGAGACTAAAACATATGAAGAACGGTTGCAGGAACTTCATGTGGCTAGTCTAGTGAAGAGAAGGACCAGGGTAGATATGATAGCAGTGTTCCAATATCTCGGGGACTGCCATAGAGAGGAGGGGATCACACTATTTTCCAAAGCACCTAAAGGCCAGACAAGGAATAATGGATGGAAACTGACCAAGGAGAGATTCAACCTAGAAATAAGGAGGAATTTTCTGACAGTGAGAACAAGCAACCAATGGAACTGCTTGCCCTTGGAAGATGTGGGAGCTTAACCACTTGAGGCTTTCAAGAAGAGATTGGACTGCCATTTGTCAGAAATGGTGTAGGGTCTCCTAACTGAGCGGGACTAGATGACCTATAAGGTCCCTTCCAACTCTGTTAATCTGTTAATGAATAATATCTTCATAATTTATGGAACCTGTATTAGGCCTCAATGCATCATCAAATGCAACTGATATGGTTTAAGTTTGTTTAAATACTGTAATGCAAAAATGTTTGTCTTGTTTTCATAGAAATGTTTTACAGTTCCCAATGTTATTTTGCATCTCAATTCTTGACAATTCATCTGGAAACAGTAGAATCATATGGGGTACGGCTAAGGAAAGGCAGATCTATTTCTCAGTGGTGATTTTCATGTTTTTATCCATAATTCTGTATATCTTCTCTACATGTGTGTACCTAGATGTATGTATATTTTAAGAATCATATCAGCAAATATATTCAGATTCAGGGATACTTTATAGGCTTTAGGCCCAAAATCCAGCAATTCCCTGTTTCCATGTTTCCTACTTCTTTACAGATGATTTTAACACGCAGCTGCCAGATAATCACTAATCTTCCTCCTAACCTTAGTGATAGTACATTGATGCACACTATTACTCAGACAATTTGCTGGCCTTGGCAGCCTCAAAATTGGGGGGAAACTGTAAGCTTATCATGCATGTCAGAGATGACACCACTTGCCATGACAGGTGAAGAATATACGTATTGGAACATTTTTATAAGAGAAGTGAATAAAATTTGGGATCAAATGTCCATTCAGAATACTGTATAAAATAGATATCCGGTTTCAGTGCAGAAAAATTGTTTCTATTTGAAACAATTGGAATTAAAAAGTGTTATATTTGTATTATAACTTTTTTTTGTTAAAAATCAAGATAATACACAGGGGAACTATTCATTCATGTGATCATAGCATCTTCTTGAGAAAAACTAGACTGAGATATAGAGATTATTCTAAAGTCACACAATGAACACCACATTGAAGAAGAAGTAAAAAACTCAGTTTCCTTAAGTCCAGTACTTTAATTACTGCCATACTGGCCACTACTATGATCTTACTGTCTCACCTGATAATTTATGAAAAGACAAGAGCTGTGATTTGTCATAATATTATTTTCAAAATACTAAGGATACTAAGGATTGAAAATATTTGCTGTTTGCAGTATTCAGTTTTATCTTGGTTTAATCATGTTGCAGATATTTTCTATGATGGAAGAACCATTTTCAAATATTGCCTTTGATCTTTCTGATGTTAAGTCAACTGAAGGTTAGCAGAATGGATTTCTCACACTGCTTGAGAACTGACATTCATATTTAATGACATGGGATGATGTCACCCTTCAGTTAAATTCTTGGCTTTCTCATGCCTGATTATCATTCTAATCAGCAGAATTGCAGAGATCATTAGCAGAATAATGTTAAAGTGCTTTAAAAAAATTAAAGTTCTCACCCAAGCTTTGAGCAAGTTGGTTCCTTTAAGGTTTTAAGAAATTGCTGTTATCTTCAGTTAACATGGTTCAAACTTTTAGTCTAAGTAAAATAAGATTTAAACTGGCGGAAGATAAACAATTTGAAACAACTTGAACATCAGATATATTAAAGAGATCAATGTGAAATCAAAATAAAATGCAAGAATGCTTGTCTAAAAGAAGGGTAACAACAGAAACACAGAAAAACCTAAAACTGCATGACTTCTGATCAGTAGTTGAAAGTCAGATGTTCATGAACAGAATGGGTCAATGCCCAGACTTAATGCCTGCCAACTATTGCTAAGGGCATATCTTAGGTTATGCTATAGGAAGAGAAGACAGATTTGTAAAGTGCTGATATGCAAACCTTAGCTACAGAAGGATATTTACTTAGGGTTTTTTAAATTAGCCTATATTGTTGATGCATTGTTGAATTCTACTTACAATTATTGGAAGTAATACAGTGAGCTGACTAACATTGCCAAATTTTGTAAAGCAACCCCCCCCCCCTCAATACATCTAATTTAAGATGATTGACTTGTATGTTCTTAACATTGAGCATATTGGATTTTTTTTAAAAAAAACCTAAAATCATGTGTAAAGGTGTGTCTGTTATATATTGTTTGGGTTACTAAGATCAGCATATTTTTGAAGGGCACTATATTTTTCTGCTTTGACTTCCTGTTTTTTTCAAAATACAACTGGATGGAAGGCCCCCCCCCCCCCCCCGAAAAAAAATAAATGTTGTAATTGATGACTCATTGCAAAATGTTGTCTCCTTCTTTTCTCACTTCATGAAGTTGTGGTTTTATTTATTTCTTATTCCTATATCATGATTTATTACATCCTACAAATATGCCTCAAAGGTCAGCATGTGGTACAACACAGATGTTTCTTGAAATGCAGATTGAAGTATGAAACAGTTATATTAAAGAATCATTCCAAAATATTTTTAAGCATTAAAATGACTGCAGAAGCTGAATCACCACTGTGAATTGTCAATGCCATTAGTGTGTCAGATTAATTTTAATAGGAGTGCCTGAAAACTAGATATTATTAAATACCCTATTAGCAAACAAGCATATTGTGCATCAGACAGAAATTGAGTAACCACGAAAGTTAGCAGTTTCTAAAACGCAATATTGAAAATTATTGCACATGACGCTGAAATTAGCCTATATGTTGGGTTATCGGCTAAATGGAGGTATTAATAGGGTAAATTTATTTCAATGAACAAATAAGGTGGGGAACTACAGTTTCACAGAATTTCATAAGATTCAGTTAAAGTCTTGCTTGGATTTTATACATGAAATGTATAATATTTATATAACTTCAATATAGAATTAGAAATTTGAGGTTACAACTGAGTTTCAAAGCAAGTTTAAGAGAATGCCTGATGTATAGTAGAACCTATTAAAATCTGTATATTAGTTTATACATACTAGAAATGGCTATTGGGATACTTTTACTTAAAATAGTTTCATTTCATCAGTAGGACAATTCAGAATAAGTGTAAAATAACTAAAAGTTACTTTTTGATATACGATCTGGCTTATGCTTTTTATATCAAAAGCAAAGTGAATATAATTCTTTTCAAATATGGTTTTTGATAAATGGGGAACAGTAATTTAAAATAAAGGCATGTAATTAATGGAACAAGTTTCAGATGTGAAAACAGGTTTTTCACATTTCCTCTTTCTTTGCTTGAAATATCCATTGTATTTGTTTGCATCTTTACATGATATATCACTAGAGGGACAGAACTTTGAAATACCCTACACATGGCATTATTAAAAAATATATAACCCACATACTTTTTTCTATTGGACAAAAAGAATATCTTCTTATGAATCAAAAGATTTGTACTATGTCTGGAGAACAGAAACATAATCCTTAATTCTAAATAAATCAGTAATTCTATAGAGAAATACTGAAAATCCAAATCCGGTTGAAAGAGTATCTATTCACTAATAAGGCTATAAACTAAACCAAAGATTCTCAATTAAGAAAAAAAAGAGACACTAAAGAAAATACTTCAACCATCCAATTTTGGGCAATTATTTCTTCAAACACATGTCTAAATGACAGTTAAAGCAGCCTATTCTACAAAGTTCATATATTCATCAGTTTTAACCCTTGCTCAACTATTCATATTCGCTGCTAATATTTAGTAGTGTAGATGCAGTACGTTTGCTATTCTTGTTGACAATGTCTATTCTGTGGGAAATCATTTGTGGGCTTCTTCATTAGTAGACCTGGGATTATCATTATAATCCTCATAATAATATTAATACTCATTTGCTTAGTGGTTGCTAGCTGCAAGAAATCAAGTACTTTGGGGGCTGCATCAATATCCCATGTATTTGAGAACAAGCTCCATTATGGTTAATGGAATTTAGCTGAATGATTGTGCTCTTGAAATCTAAAATTTCTACAAATTGCTAAATGCTTTCTGGTGTTATTTGGTTTAATTAAATTTTGTCTTGCTAGTTGCTTTAAGAAAAAGAGGTAAAATAGATATGTGTATCATGGGTGTTTTTTTCAAATTAAAGTTGAATTCCAAATTAAAACCAAGCAACAATTCATTTGACAATCTTATCAGCTATGGTTTCACAATTTTTCATACAGAATCACAGATATTAGGGACATATTAATCAATCTATTTCTGGCCTATGTCATTTTCATGCATTCATTCAGTTAATCAGAGTTCAATTATTGCATTAATTTATGATTTTTTTAAAAAAATGAAAAGTCACAAAATTTGTGTGAATTCTCTGCAAAACAGTTGTAGCTGGCAGAGATAAATATTTATGTCTTTGAATGCTATCCGTTTAAAAAATAATCTTATTAGCAGCATCAAAACCCAATGTTCAGAATCCATTTATGGTGGTTTAACCCTAAATTCCTGGAATTGGGCATTTCACTACAGAACATAATTTTGAAGACTTTACTAATACTTTGGTTACTGAATGAAAGGCACAGTATATTTCAAACAAAAAACTAATAACAGATTTGCTTGCAGTGACACTAAAATCGTCTTGAAATTGCAGAGCCATCATTATTTTTCAAAGGATGGGAAAAGGATCTGGGTCCTCCCCCCTCCAGTTCATTTTTGGCTAACAATATACTTGGAGCTGTAGGGCACATCCTCTCTCATGGCCTCTCTTTGATATGTGAAACTAAGTCCCTATGACATGGTAAGCTTTGCTCTTGTCAGTTTTCTTTGACAAATGTATATGACATATTTCACAAATCTCTTATTTCTCACAGCTGTGGCTTCTATTTGAAGCACTTCCCTGCTAATTGTGTTGGCAATAGCAGTCCTATCTGTAGTTATCTTTATGGTCTGTTTTATCCTTAACGTATGTGCCTAAGTCCCTGTTGATGTTAATAGGAGTTAATCACACATATCAAAAGGATCATAAACAGTTTCAAGATTCTGCAACCATCAGTTGGGAAATGCATCTAATTACCATTAGACTGCTTGAAAGTGTCTTTCTTACTGCTTTGTGAGAAAACACACTACAGTACCAAAGTTTAGTCATTCCAGATGTTCTACTGTAGTGACCCCTATAGTTGAGCAGTGCTTAGCTTTCTTTGTATAAATCTCCAAATTGAACGTCTCTTCCTGTTTTAAATCCCTTCTTTGTTGGCCCCTAATGAGCAAGGCTGTTGAATTACCTCACCAAATAATATAGTGCTAACTTGTAAGGTGTTTATTTTAAAGCAAACAGAGTTTTTCCCTTGAAAGTATATTTAGACTTCCAGATCAAACCTACAGTTCTTTATATAGACATCTTATAGTGACATCAAAACAGCAGTTGAGTCACAGTTGCTCTGGAAGTGAGAGGGCAGTCTCTAAATCTGATTAATTAAAATAAATAAATAGTGACTTAATTTGGTTTTAGCTTAATATATTCAGTGATGTGCTTTTATAATTTGCAATAATGGATTATAAAGTTGCACACTGTGTTAATCCAGCAATTGTGGCTCACTCAGCAAACATTATTAAACCTTGACTTACTGTGATGTATACCCAGGTTACTCTCAATTTATTCTGAAAACTGCATTGTAGATATACAACTTTGGTTATTAACTCTAGTCGACAGCATTCCTGCCTAGAATTTTGTTTTTCAAATAAAAATCTGGATTTTGCTAGGAATCCCCAGATCTTTGACTTTATCCTCCTCCCTCTTTTTACATTTGTATCTTCATTATCCAGTGAAATTAATTGTATTTTGATATTATGAACTTTTGATATTATGCAAACACTTTTAGTGGCTTTTTAACTTTTAGAATAGAATAACAGAATTGGAAGGGACCTTGGAAGTCTTCAACCCTCTGTTTAGGCAGGAAACCCTACATGACTTCAGACAAATGGCTGTCCAACATCTTCTTAAAAACTTCCAGTGTTAGAGCATTCACAACTTCTGGAGGCAAATTGTTTTGTCAGGAAATTTCTCCTTAGTTCTAAGTTGCTTCTCTCCTTGATTAGTTTCCACCCATTGCTTCTTGTTTAACTTCGGGTTCTTTGGAGAATAGCTTGACTCCCTCTTCTTTGTGGCAGCCCCTGAGATATTGCATCACTGCTATCACGTCTCCTCTAGTCCTTCTTTTCATTAAACTAGACATACCCAGTTCCTGCAACCGTTCTTCATATGTTTTAGTCTCCAATCCCCTGATCATCTTTGTTGCTCTTCTCTGCACTCTTTCTAGAGTCTCCACATCTTTTCTACATTGTGGCGACCAAAACTGAATGCAGTATTCCAAGTGTGGCCTTACCAAGGCATTATAAAGTGGTATTAACACTTCACTTGATCTTGATTCTGTTTATGAGAGCCGATGTGTTATAGAAGCTTGAGTGATACATTAGAAGGTAAAGAATATTTGGGTTCAAATTCTGATTCAACCAAAATGTTCAGTAGGTGAACATGGTATAGTCATGTTGTCCTTCCCCCTACAATTGGGGACTTCCATCCCTAGAATTCCCAGCCAGCATGGTCAGGAGTTGATACTCTAATGTTGGAAATTTTAGTCTCACAAATGAAGCAGGGGAGAGGAGCTCTTTAAGCAAGATCTGAGAGAAACAGTCGTTGTTGCATCGATACAGCAGACAGGCAGACTGTATAATATTTATGAATCAGGGTTTTTGTATGGAAGGTGCAGATACTGGAGTTAAGGTAAAAATACTGGAACAACATATGTATTTAAATTTGGAAGTAGGAGTAAACACAGCTCATATTGAGATATGGTAATGAGAAGCTTATTTAAAATTCTTGTGTTGTATTTATTTTATGTGGTTTATGTGATTTACTATTCTGTTGAATTACCATTTTTCACATATTACTATGTATTTGGTAAAAGCTGGTAACGTAATATACAATTATAATAAAGCTGTAATAAAACTTACTTAATAATTAATCTGTTTCCTTATTTGTTGATGATTTTCTTCAAAAGAAAAGGAAAAGAAACATTTTTTCTCCAGTAATAATGTAATTTTGCTCTTTGACAAATGGTAGAATTTTATCTCACTATTAACTATAAGGATTAGTTGGGTGGCAATCTTATAGTGCTAAATGAAAAAACAATGAGTAGGTATTTTAGATTCTGTTTGTTTAGAGTTAATTAAGTCATATTAATATGTAAGTATTAAGAATTATGTTAAAATGGAACAGGAACATTTGTGAATTTATGTATGTACACTTTGGGGTGTTTTCTCATTTTTTATCCATATGTCTTTAATTATGTTTTCATAGTCTATTGCTCTTTAATGCTCTGAGCATCTGAACCTTATTTTTTTCAACTTCTGATGGAGACAAAATAGGTGGGAAGTTTTAATGGCCAATGTTGGGTTCTGTAAAGCAATGTTTTTAAAAGTGAGATCAGAAGACCACTTGGATCCCCTGAGAACCTTTTAGAGGCCTGCTATGGATTCTGTTTGCTAAGGAATTCCAGCGGGCATTGTGAAGTCATACTGCTGGCTCATATTTAAGTGATTGTCCACTAGGACTCCAAGATCCCTCTTGCAGTTACTGTTATTGAGCCTGATCTGCTGTGGCCTTGTCCCTAAGAAAAATCTACCACTGTATGTGAGCACTGCTCCTATCCTTTTGGCTTTCCAGAAGTATATTAAAACTTGACTTTGCTAATTAGCTTGGAGGCCCCCCCCCAAAGGGGAGCACTCCTTGATAGAGGTAGTTATTGGGGTAAGATGATCTCATCCCCATGCTATCCATCTTTTAGTTATTCTACAGCTCTAATTATCTCACATTTGGACTACTGTAATGTGTTCTACAGGGACGCAGTGGCTCAGTGGCTAAGACGCTGAGCTTGTCAATCAGATGGTCGGCAGTTCAGCAGTTCGAATCCCTAGTGCTGTGTAATGGAGTGAGCACCCATTACTCGTCCCAGCTTCTGCAAACCTAGCAGTTCGAAAGCATGTAAAAATGCAAGTAGAAAAAATAGGGACCACCTTTGGTGGGAAGGTAACAGCGTTCTGTGTGTCTTCAGCATTTAGTCATGCCAGCCGCATAATCACGAAGATGTCTTCAGACAGCGCTGGCTCTTTGGCTTTGAAACGGAGATGAGCACTGCCCCCTACAGTTGGGAATGACTAGCACATACACTATAATGCCAAAAGTATTCACTCATCCGTCCAAATAATCAGAATCAGGTATTCCAATCACTTCCATGGCCACAGGTGTATAAAATCAAGTACCTAGGCAGGCAATGTTTTACAAACATTTGTGAAAGAATGGGTCGCTCTCAGGAGCTCAGTGAATTCCAGCGTGGAACTGTGATAGGATGCCACCTGTGCAACAAATACAGTCATGAAATTTCCTTGCTCCTAAATATTCCACAGTCAACTGTCAGCTGTATTATAAGAACATGGAAGTGTTTGAGAATGACAGCAACTCAGCCACGAAGTGGTAGGCCACGTAAACTCATCCAACATCAGTGTGTGACCTCACAAATGCGCTTCTGGAAGAATGGTCAAAAATTCCCAGAAACACACCCCTGAATCTTGTGGACAGCCTTCCCAGAAGAGTTGAAGCTGTTATAGCTGCAAAGGGTGGACCGACGTTATATTGAACCCTATGGATTAGGAATGGGATGTCACTTACAGTAAGTTGATATGCGAGTAAAATCAGGTGAGCGAATACTTTTGGCAGTATAGTGTATGCGCGAAGGTAGCCTTTACCTTTAATATGGTTTACATGGTGCTAGGCTTGAAAACATTTGGAAGTTACAGCTGATGCAGAGCCAGTAGCGTGGACAGTTCTTAGGGCCCCTAGAGTGGCCCATGTTATACTACTGCTCCATGAATTACACTGGTTGCCAGTTTGCTTCCAAGTGCAATTCAAGGTGTTGGTTGTAACGTTTAAAGCAGGTTACTTGAGGAATCATCTCACCCTGATGGGACTGTCATGCCTCAGGGCCTGTTGATCAAGGAATTCTAGCTGGTGGGTGCGGGAAAAGGGCTTTCTCTGCCGTGGCTCTTGGCCTTTGGAACCTATTACCCCCTGAGGTGAGGCTGGCTCCCTCCTTTCTGTCCTTCTGCAAGAGCCTTAAGAGCTGGCTCTGCTAGATGGCTTGGGGCCCCAACGGGAAAGCATCTCACTGGAGGTGGTTGATTAATTAAGAGCTAATCCCACTTCCCCACTGCTCATCTGGCTCCTTCCTTCCCCATCTTGGGACCATGATTTCACTTTGATTGTATTGTCATGTTATTGGGTTAGTGATTTTAATGTTTTTACGCTGAAGCCATTCAGAGTTGCTTTGAAATGAGGTGGGCAACAAATAAATTTAATAAATAAAAATACTTGTAAATTTTTAATTTATATAATTTTAATGTTTTGACATACGTTTAGTTATGTTTCTATTTGCTTTTTATATTCTGTTATCTGCCCAGTGTCACTTTAAAAGACAGATGGATGGCACAGAAATATAATAACATTTCATAAATAAGTGAATAAACTTAGCCTACTTATACTATCAACATTTTAATACAATTTCCCTTTCAATGAAAGTAAATCTAGGAGCAATGAGTATATCAGATCACATTTTGTGCAATACAAACATAGAGGGGACAATTTCTGCTGACTCCTCTTATGACATGAATTGTGCTCTGGTATTTTATATACGTATGGTTTACACTCAGATTTATATAAATAAAATACTAAGGGGACTACATTTGCCAATAGCAGTAAGTGTGGTATTGCATCTGCATTGTTAACTTTATCAGACAGATAGAGAGAAATAAAACATCTGAAAATCAAAACACTGTTGCTTAATTATATTATGGATATAATTTCAGTCAAAAATAACCTTTGTAACTTTTACCATTGCAAAGTAAACAAATAAATAGCTCTAATAACAAGTGACCCATCCAACTGTATATCATTGATATTTAGCATATATTTCAGGGTACAATATGTCATACCACAGCAGTTCTTCCAAAATACTAATTAATTCTTTGTCTGTTAAGTGTCAATGTGAATAATTAATTCCAGCAAACATTATGGTTCAACCTTATACTTCCATCTGTCATTTAAAGAAAGCCAAAAAAGATCTTTCTCAATTTTTAGTTTATGTGCTGATAAACTTTTATGCAAAACACTTAGCAAATATAGCTTGATTCAAGAGATTTGGCAGTTAACTGTCCAAATGTGAATTTTGTTCACTTGTGCATTAAATGTGAATATATTCTTACATATTCTAAAGTGTTAGATACATTGGGCAAAATTTATGGAATCTCATTCAAAATGCTTTACTGTTAACCTTTAATTTTTTTGTTTCATTATATAATACAGCATAGACCACTTAGCAATTCTGATTGACCTCTAGTCTACAAAAAATAGAAAACCAAGTATCAAGAAACTGGTATATTCCAGTGACAGGTAATTTTTCTGACGTGAGAAAAGGATAGATTTTCAAAAGTGTGAATCAAGATAATGCCATAATAACTTCAACAGGGTGCCTCCCTCCATTTTTCCTTCCTCATTTGGGGTTTAATTTTATCAGCATAGTAAGCTATCTATTTTTTTCTTGTTTTCCAGTGAAAATTGATGGGCAGCCAGGCCAGTAGTTGCCATGTGCCATAGTTCTGAAGATTTCAAAACTATCAACCAGGCTTGCACAAGTATGGCAAATGTGGGCTTCATGTTGCCCATTAAGTGCAGCCCACTAACATTTAAAAAATAATAATCAAGAAATAGACTGTTACCAAACATCTCCATCACCTGCAGGGATCTGATGCCATCTAGTTTCTTGCAGTCACCTTTGCTCTGAAGGATCTGCTGCCAAGTACCTCCAGGCCTCGCCAACATTGCCAGCTCCGTAGCTGCTGCTACATAGCTAAGTTTAAATATATGATCTGCATGCCAGCTCCCTCTATGGCCCACAATTATTTTAGTGTATCAGTGTGGTACTTTCCCATCTATTATTTGTACTGCTGACCTGATATAGACTGTGATTTCACATGGTTCAGAGGTAATCCACCCTCTTTTAAGACAAACCACTCTTTATCTCTGTGTTCATTGCTACGAGAGAGAAAATATTGTGTCCAGAAACATTAGTTATTTAATCATTGTTACAGTCAAAGGTGCCAACATTCGTCTAGCCATAACATTATCCTGCTTCCCTAGTTTGTTCCCTTCTTATATTTTCAGCTCTTATGCCACCTGCCCAATTGCTGCCTAATCTGTTTTAATCTGCAAGTATTCATGTCAACAGTTTCTATAAATAGTAGACTTTTCCTTCTTGTCTCCATTTTACTATTCTTTGTTGAAATGTTGCTTGTTATCTTATACTGTCCATAAAAATGTTTCGTCTTGAAGTTACAGTCTTGCACCAATTTTTCCAACTGTAGAATGCAAGTGGGGGGTCATATAAAACCCAACATCACAATTCCTTCATTAACCATAACGTATATTAATTAAGCTTCGGTTTTGGGTTTGTTTTGTTTTTTTTCATTGTTATGGAAGTAAGTATTGATATACATTTTATTTAAGAAATTCTCCCCCCTGGCTCCCCCACCCCAAATTTAGGCATGTTTTCAAGATGAATGTCAGACCTACAAGATGGGGCAGGTTAAGAAATAGACACATGGAGATTCCAGGAGTTATTCTTTATTATTGTGCGATATATTAACAGAACTTTGAAAGCCTGTCCAAATTACTCCTTGTCCCACTTTAAGTTAAATAAAATCAAGGTGGAATTTCTTTCAGTTTCTCCCTCACTATTCTTTCTGATTTGGACTGTATAATCTCATGTACAAGTCTGCCCTTAATTGGCTTCTTATATGTTTCTCAAGATCAGATCTATCTTCCTTTCCAGCTGTACTTTCAGCCTTGCCCAGCCCATTTTGGCCTTGCTTCAGACCATTTAAAACTTTTTGCCATCTCCATATTAAAATGGTACCCATAACACTGCACGGTATTTAACATGCATTGCCAGAGTACCTTTCTTCTAAATATTATCATATTCTGTGAACTGATTGACATTATTTTTCCAAGATTGTCTGTCAGTAACTGCTTCTTTCAATTCTTATAATCTCATGTTTATGACATTGGTGATAATATCTGTTCACCTTGTCTTTCATAGGCCTTTATTACATCTGATTTCAATTTTTCCAAACATCCAAATCTGGCATTGTATGTCAAAAATAATAAATTTTTAGCTTTAATGTTAGTGTTTCTAGTAGCAGTCTGGTTTAATTTCATATAATATCAAATGATATTTTTTTTGCAATTAAGGGATTCTCAATAATCTTCCCTAGTTTCATATTTCATAGGCATTTCTTTTTGTTGGTTTTTCTAATGATCCTGTGTGTGTGTGTGTGTGTGTGTGTATGTGTGTGTGTGTGTGTGTGTGTGTGTGTGTGTGTGTGTATGTATGTATGTATGTATGTATGTATGTATGTATGTATGTATGTATATGTATGTATATGTAATCTCCAGAACTATACAAACTTGAAATTTGGCATATATGTTCTTGGCTTTTAGGTGCTTGCTAAGAAAGGATTTTTTGAAACCACCATCAGATCATTAGTATTTTTATATAGTTATATATAAAAATATCTCTTGTGATGAGCCGAAGGACAGAGAATGGAAGTAGTGATCTTCCTCCCATATTTGGGCATACCGGGGATTGTAACTCTAAATAGATACCTTTCACCCTGGCTTGGCTGATAAGGAGTCGAACTCTGTGGCTTGATGGTTAACACATCTGCCTAAGATGCAATACAGCACAGGTTCGATTCCCAGTAAGGGTATGGCTAGCTGATGAGAGCTAAATAGCTTGAAATAGATCTATACTAGTCTCCCTTTATTTATTTATCAGCACAAACATAACAAATGTAACAAAAAGGCAACAGTAAAAAAATATTGGGTTTCTGTCTGGATGGTCTCTTGTGACGAGCCGAAGGACAGAGAATGGAAGTGTGACCTTCCTCCCATATTTGGGCATACCAGGGGTTGTGACTTTATATATATATATATATATATATATATATATATATATATATGTATGTATGTATGTATGTATGTATGTATGTATGTATGTATGTACACATACATACATACATACATATACATACATATATATATATACACATACATATATATATATATACACATATATACATATACAGAGAGAGAGAGAGAGAGAGAGAGAGAGAGAGAGAGAGAGAGAGAGATTAACATGCTCTGATGCTAAGGAGTTAGACAGCCTGAGGGAGAGAAGGAGATAAAATAGGAAAGGCCTCCATGGGGCAAGCCTGAGGGAGAGAAGAGGGGATGAGAGGATCAATGGGACTAGCCTGAGGAAGAGAAGGGGGATAGGGGAGGATTCTGTGGAGCCAGCCTGAGGGAGAGAAGGGGGATAGGGGAGGATTCTGTGGGGCAAGCCTGAGGGAGAGAAGGGGAAAGGAGAGGTCATTAGTAACTACTCATTAATTTTCAAGCTGTAAGTGTCAATTTATCAAGCCTAATCACATAGTTTTGTAGCAGATCATGGGTATCTAGCTAGTATTATATAAATGGGAAAAATGTTGCTTTGTCAACAGGTTTATTCTCTGTATGATAGCTCTGATTTTCATATTTTGTCTAATCTTTAAACTATTTTTTTCATTGTTTTTCTCCCAAGTAGCAGATACCTCTTAATTTTATAACTTGGACTGTAGAAGATAAAGCACTTCAATTCCATCTATTTGAATTGGGCATAATAATTGACATTATTATTATTTAGCAAAGTCTAACTTGTATTTTTCTAATCTTAAGGTTTTTTTCACTATCTGCTTTACATTCAACCATTAAACTAATATCATCAGAATATCTTTCCCAATGTTGAACTATTTACTTGTTGCACATTTTATTTTAACATTGCTTCTAGTTATATAGAATTTCTGCCAAAAGTAAATAAGATTGCCCCCATACTTATGCTATTTATAAGTATAGGGGCTATTCATAGTGTTTTATGCTCTGCACAGTTAAAAGCCTTACTATAATAAATAAAGCAAAAATAGGCATCTTTTGGAAGTCTTTTGTCTTTTTCATTATCCATTGGGTGTTTAGAAATACGTATGAGCCTGTTGCGTTTTCTCTTCTGAATACAGCTTGTATACCTAACAATTCCAAGTACTATTGAAATCCAAAATACAAATATTGGGGTTAGCCTTACTACCATGTGAAATAAATGCTGCTGTTTGATAATTTGAAGATTCCTTAACATAGGCTTTTTGATGTTGGAATTGAAATGGATGTTTTCTAATACCTTGGCCACTGTTTTTGGTGTTAATTGTATCATGTGCTTAAAATAGGATAGGCAACGTTTGAGGTTTAGGCATTATTCCTCCTATTGATTGTCTGAAAGGCTATAGGAAACCTGTTGATGCCAGAAGTATATGATTAAACAAAAATATAGCCCATATTTTTGGCTTGTTTTGTAGAATTGTTAAATGTGGGAATAGGAATAGAATCACTCCATCCGGAAAGCACGTCTAATCTCTTCCTTTAAACCCATCCAAAGAAATGAGAAAGGCAGGGGGGGGTATTAAATCACTATATATAAAATAGCTATTTTGTTTCCAAATTTCAGTGGCACAGTTGTTATAAATAAAGTGCTAAGGAACACAAAACCATTATGGACCGTTGCCAATACCTAGTATAAATTCATATGAAAGTCGGATCATGAAAGTAGTTAATAGTATTCTTTATAGTGGATCTTTATTTAGGTTTCTTATGATTTCTTGTGTGTTACTCTTGCTAAGCCACCAACGAATGTCCTGAAAGTGTTCCATTCCCAAGGAGGAGGAGGAGGAGGAGGAGGGGTGTATGAAGTTCTTGCCTAGCAAGATTCTGATCTCATGATTGTAAATATATTTCTTTTTAAATATAATTTTTATTGAAACTTTTAAAAAAGTTAAAAACTAATCGACATTAATATAAAGTAAAGAAGAGGAAAAAGAAAGAACAAAATGAAAGCCAAAAGTGCAAGAAAATGGGGGGAAAGTTTAAGGAAAATAGAAAAGAAATAATAAAGATATAAAAAAGGCTTCCAATATTCTTCAGAGTAGTTAAAAGTACAAAATTATATTTTAACCTCTCTAAAATTACATCGAATAGTCTTCTTTCTATAATCTATCAGAGCAATACATCACAAGTTCATTTTTTCACATTTATATGCAAAAAGATTTCCAGTTACCTCAGCAAGATCTGTTAATTTCACTAACCATTCCTCCAAAGTGAATAGCATTGAATCTTTTTATCTCTGTGCATACAATAATCTGCAGTGATTACACATTGAAATAGTCTCCCATCAGTGGTGGGTTTCAAAATTTTTTGGAACCTACTCTGTGGGTGTGGCCTCCTTTGTGGGAGTAGCTTGCCAACCATGTGACCTGGTGGGAGTGGCTTGCCAGCCATGTCTTTTCTTTCTTTCTTTCTTTCTTTCTTTCTTTCTTTCTTTCTTTCTTTCTTTCTTTCTTTCTTTCTTTCTTTCTTTCTTTTTCTTCCTTCCTTCCTTCCTTCCTTCCTTCCTCTCTCTTTCCTTCTTTTGTCTCTCTGTCCCTTTTTCTCTCATCTCTCACTTTTTCTTTCTTTTTTCTTTCTTCCTTCCTTTCTCTTTCTCTTTCTCTCTCTGTGAGTCTCTCTCTCTCTCTCTCTCTCTCTCTCTCTCTCTCTCTGTGTGTGTGTGTGTGTGTGTGTGTGTGTGTGTGTGGTGGGTTTAAAATTTTTTGGAACCTCTTCTGTAGGTGGCCTGCTTTCTGGTGGAACCTTTTCTAACCGATTCGGTAGATTTGACGAACCGGTTCTACTGAACTGGTGCGAACTGGTAGGAACCCACCTCTGTCTCCCATATTCTTTTTCAAACTGTTTACCCATTTGTCCTAAAATGAAAAGTTTTAGCTTGAATTGAATATTAATATTTTAAATCCTCTGGATCAAAGTATAATATGTATTTAACACCAACATTTTTACCTTTTTATATATGTTCCTTCTAGTAGTTCACATTTTCAGCATACAATTGAAGTGGCTTTATACATTCTAAATAATTTCTCTGGTGTCATATATACCATGGTTTGTGAACACATTATTTGATGGGTTAGGACCTGTATGGGATGATGAAGGCATGGCAAAGAATCATTTCTCAAAGACAAAAGTTATCTTCAGGACTGAAAACAAGAGAAAAAAATGAAAGAAGGGCAGATGAAGATGATAAGTACAGGCAGTCCTCAAGTTATGATTAGAATTAAGCCCAACATTTCTGTTGCTAAATGAAACAGTTGTTAAGTGAGTTTTGCCCCATTTTACAACATTTCTTGTTACAAACATGCCAGTTGCCAAGAGTCTGAATTTTGATTATGTGAACATGAGAATGGTTCGCAATGATCATGGGGAAAACGGTCATAAGTCACTTTTTTAGTGCTTTTATAACTTTAAATGGTCATTACACTAAACAAATAATTGTAAGTCGAGGGCTATCTGTACAGAATTCACTAGAAGAAATATATATATTAAAAAACCCTGCATTTGCACCATGTTTGAGAATTAACCGAAGAGAACATGTACTGGAAAAGCTGGGAATAACTGATGAGACAAGGGTGAATGTGAGTGAGTTCAAACATGACTTAATGGGGGACATAATACTCAGCCTCATTCCTAAATCTACCTACAGGAAGAAATCTGCTTTGGAAATCATGGAAGAACTAGACTTTTCATTGTTTAACAAGCATTCCTGTAAGAAGACAACAATACCATACCATTGATAGTTTCTAGATTTCTCCATGTTGCTTTAAGAGGTATAGCAATTCAGAAACACCCAGAGAAGCTGCAGCTTTCAGAAGAAAGCTAATCTGAGGTTAAAGATTAATTTTAAGATAAGATTGTTTATTCTTAGAAACTTTGGAAAGGTAATGTTAAAAAATCGCTTTCAGCCATTTCATAAAAGTACTTTATAAATTTTATCAAGAAGATTAGAATGAGTGTTTGCCTGAGTATAACTTTCCAAAATGGTAAGAATATGATTTTGCTACAAGCAGCTGTGAACAGCTGCTTGATCCAATATAAGCAAATGGAGACCGAAAATCTCTGAATAAATGTTTTTTATATGGCTTTTCCTTGCTGAAAGACAATGAATAAAACTGAGAAAGAAGTGAGGTTAGCAAGGTGGCAGTATTGTTTCTTTGGGTTAGAGTTCCCTTTACTGGTGATATAAATTGCGGGAATAAGAGGTTGGGAAATTTGAATGGTGGTTCATCTTTTTAAATTTTCTTTGTGCTGGGTAGCCTGACAAAAACTTAAGCTTCATATCAGTCAAGATTAGGCATGGATGAATCTAACTAAAATAATTTTTAAGCTCTATTTGGGCTCCTGGAGGACATGGGAATGTCTTTGTAGCCAAAGGGAAGAATAAAAATGCATATCTGGCAAGCATTGTGAAATTCACATAGCAGCTCTGATAGTAAGACATATATTTTTGCGTCTCATAATTTTGTCCTTCTATTTCTTTTTAAGATTAAAGTAGGGAAAAGAATATTAAGGCATTAAGGCATAATTTAAGTAGTTATGTTAAATCCATCCACTCATTTTTGTACTGGGAATTTTGGTTTGCTTAAAGAAGGAAAAAAAATCAGTTCAGTATACCGGTTTTCAAAGTAGCTTTGTGTCCAACCAAAATATTACATAACTTTATCACTGCTAGGTATTCCTGTTTATATTATTGCTAGGAAAAGCACGATGTGAGTATTTGACTGTTCATTTATCTGATACAATCTGTTCTCTTCAAGAACAAAATACACATTGCCAACCTTTTGTTATCTAATTTCCCGGTTGCAGTACAGTATTGAGTCCTGCCAAACTTGCTTACATATTATAAGTGTTCACTATTCCCTTAGTTATCTCTTCCTGGTAGCCTGCATCCTGCCCCTTAGTTGGAAGTCTAATTATTTCAGCAGAGAGAGAGACAGAGATGCACCCCTTCAAGTTCATTCATGCTGCCTGCTTAGACTTTTTAATATTGAAATTGTTTATTGAAACAATAAGTGATCACATTACATGGGTTTCAGTTATGTGTTAAATTGAAAAAGCTTTCTCACAGGATATTTTGTTGGGATAAAAAAGAAAAACCCTCATAAAAACCCACCCTCTTATTTGGAGTCCTCTCATTTTTTCAAGAATTCTCTCATATTTTTTAGATGTTGGCTTTGTTAAACGTTGAACATACTTTAAATACAGAGTGATAAAATCTTTACATGAGAAATGTTATGCCAATCAATCCATTGAGACTTTTCAGGTACAAAGGAGAATTTAAAATGGCTATTCCTTAAAAGTATATATTGTTGAAAACACAATAAATATTCAAAACTGCAGATTGAAAAATATTTCCTTATTTTGATGACAACGTGGCTAATGTATTCAAAATCAACTGAAAATCAGTTGAAAAATGAATTTTTAAAAAATATCCTCTAACCAAAAAGATAATAGCATCCTATTTACTTCAAAAGTGCCATCTTATGAAAAGTGAACATTGAAAAGGATTCATTTTAAATGAACCTTATTATTTTAAAAATATGATTTCCGGAGGAATTTGCGGATTAGCCAGGATTGGGTATTGTGATGTCCAATTAGCAATAGCAATAGCAGTTAGACTTATATACTGCTTCATAGGGCTTTCAGCCCTCTCTAAGCGGTTTACAGAGTCCGCATATTGCCCCCAACAACAATCCGGGTCCTCATTTTACCCACCTCGGAAGGATGGAAGGCTGAGTCAACCCTGAGCCGGTGAGATTTGAACAGCCGAACTGCAGAACTGCAGTCAGCTGAAGTAGCCTGCAGTGTTGCATTTAACCACTGCGCCACCTCGGCTCTATCCATTGGCCTCGAGACAGAGTTAAAACTGAAGCCACGCCTCTATGCTCCTTGCTTCTGGTTCCAAGTTTCAACTCTGTCTGGCCGAAGAAGGACGAGTTGCTTTGGTTCCTGAAAATCTAAAAAACAATCCAGTGCCATCCTGCATTTCCTCCTCACTGCCTTCCCCCTCTTGCCTCCATCTGCTTCCTGGAAGCCTCCTCTTGGTGTGGCCCCCTCCATGGTAGACCAGGGCCCCTATCTAAGGGATCCTTTTCAATGCAGGGGGACAGGCCTGATGACTGTGCACAGATGGGGGTGGTGGTGGAAATTCCTTCATTAGAGACATGGAGCAGCTTCTTGCAAGCATTCAGAGATTTATTTCCCCTGCAATTTCACATGGAATTTCTATTGGGTTACAGAAAGGGGCTGCGAGCCCAGCAACTGTGGCAAAAGCAAGAACCTTGCCCTCAGATGTGCCGGCCAGTTTCTCCTTCTCTGGCTAGTGAAGGTTCCATGACTGTGGATCAGGTTCAGAGAGAAGTAGATATGTCCGATGATGAGGATCACTCAAAGCCTGAAGCACCAGCATTCTCAGGCTTGTTTCCCCTGGATTTGTTCAGATCACTGTTGTTTACTCAGAGCCTCCTCCAGGGAAGGAAGATATCCCTGCCCCTAAGTAGTTAAGTAGTTAAGAAACAGTGGGAAAAACCAGGGACATTCCCTAACCCTAGTAGCAGTAAGAGGAGATTTTTAAACATGGAGCCTAGTTTTTCTGAGGCTTTGCAGGTACTCACAGTTGACCCTCCAGTGCTTCCACTCTACGGTGATGTCCGGCGATGTGGCTGACTATCTGAAGACTGATGACAAGAAGGCAGTGCTGACTATTCGCAAAACATTGCAGTCTTCTGCGTGGGGCATCAAGGGAGCTGCTTCAGCGTTGTTCTTCAGCCGCACGGCTATCCTTTGGCTCCAACAGATGCAGGAGTGGATTCCTCCAGAGGAGGTGCATACTCATCAGGATCTCAGCAAGCTGCTTGCTATCGCACAATTCTCGTTGATGCCACTCTGCATGCCATGAAGTAGTCTCCTGGGCGATAGCATCCTCAGTGACCTCCTGACGTCTCCTGTGGCTGCGGGGGTGGCAAGGTGAGAACGAAATGGCATCTGGCATCATCACCTTATTCCGGGGGATCCCTTTTTGGTGCCCCATTGGATCCGATCCTCGTTGAGGACAAAAATAGCAATAGCAATAGCAGTTAGACTTATATATCGCTTCATAGGGCTTTCAGCCCTCTCTAAGCGGTTTACAGAGTCAGCATATCGCCCCCCACAGTCTGGGTCCTCATTTCACCCACCTCGGAAGGATGGAAGGCTGAGTCAACCTTGAGCCGGTGAGATTTGAACCGCTGAACTGCAGATAGCAGTCAGCTGAAGTGGCCTGCAGTACTGCACCCTAACCACTGCGCCACCACATGCCCATGCCTGCTAAGAAGTCAGAGCAAAGGTCAGTACCTTACTTTCTGAAGCAGTCCTATCGTCAGTCAGATCAGGAAGCTCAACAGAGCAGCAGGTATTTTTCGAGACCAGATAGGCAGTCAGATAAGCACTACACCAGGTATAGGCCCTTTTTGGAGGGAGATGTCATTTACTGCCAGATTCATTAGCAAATGGGGAGCAAAATTGCCCATAAGAAACATTCTGGATTGACAGCATCAGATCAAATATATGTTATAGAAAAGTTATGATTGGAGTAATGATGAAAAATTTGGGGAAAAAGCAAACAAAACCGAGTAAAAGGCACTAGCGTGCCCCATTTACTAAAAC